>NC_138771.1:226895792-226918292 GCF_965119305.1 Pelophylax lessonae
GATAGATAGATAGATAGATAGATGGATGTGGTGCATAGATATTAGTTACATTGTGCGTATTTACTCACCACAGATTATGTTATCAGATGTGGAAATCTTGTTCGATGTTCCTGGATGGCAGTAGATGTATCCGGTCTTTCTTCAGGTGCTATATTGCACGGCATTTCTTTATTTTTAGAAACCCATGTGGAATGAACATGTCCAGAAATTAATCTTATCATGTCCCCTAAAATTGGAATGACATGTGTTAAAGTCATTTTTTCGTACACATGTCTGGCTATCCACTTTTTCCGACCACGTGGAAACTCCAGGTTCATCCTTTGTAATTGCACTGTTTCGCCTGATTCCATTTTTTTTTCTATTAGTGCAGGTCTCCTTACAATATTTTTGTTGTGGCATAAAGCTGCCACTTTTGTCCGTGCCTCTATAGAGTCAAACCTGTAATGTATTCTTTTTGGTCTATATTTTAACATCATACTATGGAATGTCTCTATGGCTCCGGTTTGACAAAAATATGTAAGGTGAGGTATGTCCTTCTGGATTTGGGGATCTTTCACTAACTGAGATAGGGCGTCATAAGCTGGGCTCTTCTTTTGAAGCCATTGGAGATCCTCAGATTCAGGAAAACTTGCCTCATGTAAGCACCCATACTCCTCCTCTCCAACTTTCCATGTATGTACATTTAGGACATGATAAAGTATTGACTCCCATCTCATTTTAAAATAATCCCCATCTCCTTTGGACGTTCCGCTGCACCAATAAAAGTGGTTTAGAATAGGCCCAATCCACGGTGTTAGTGGTCTGTAGGCCTTTTTCTTTGTCAATTGAAGCAACTTTCTTTTTATATTTTTCACGTAGTGCCAAATGTCGAATTGGTGCTTGATAGGTTGATAACGTGGACCACTTAACACTTTTCTAATTCCGGTATGTCGATCTGTGCCGATGAAATGGACTTCCAAATTGTTCTCCAGTATTCTGTCCAAGCATTTAATGAACCCAAATTTCTCCATGGCGACAGATGAAGTGGTCTGTGTGACCTGAACCACCTCTAAATCGACAATTTTTTTGGATACTCTGTCCATAAAAGTGTATGTACAATATTTGGCTGAGAATCCAGGACTATCGCATTGCCCATCGCCCACCAGGAACAATGGGTTTTCCTTTACCAAGCTCTGGACCTCTTCTTGTTCCTTTTTCCATGCAATGTCTATAGCTGGAAATACAAAACGTTGCTGGCTGCTATGAAACGAAGACTTCCCAAACATAAGAATTCCAGCATAATCGCATAGTTCCTTAAATTTTGCGTAACTAGATCCTGAAAGAACTATTGATCCAGCAATGATGATGTTTCCAGCGGTAATATTCTTAATTTTTGGCTGACTCTGCCACAGCTTTAAATTATGTTGTGATTGGTATATGGAATGTACAATTACCATCGATCCCACATATTTTTTATCGAGTTTGGTAATTTTAGCTGAGCAACTTCTCCGTGGGCATCTCATTTCCATCAAGATGGGGTCGAGGCAACTTTCAAAGACAATGTATTTTTTTTCTTTTATTACTGTGTTTGGATCTTGACTTGCTACCAATTCCTCATGCTCAAATTTTTCTGGTGATTCACATGCGGAAATGTGAAAACTGGAGTCCTGCTCATACTTTAATTTCCTTTTTTTTTCTATCAAGATGCTTGGTAGGGGTGAATCACTCACTGACTCATTGTCTGACAAAACATTTATAGGTGTTTGTACAGAAGCAGATGGACCTTCAATGTCCATTGATTGGACAGGGACCTTGCATTTCGACGAAGAAGGAAAAACATCTTTGAGTGGTGTGGACTCATGCAGAGGCTGTATAAAATATGTAAATTCTTGGACATACAGGTGATCATGAATTATGCTTTCCTCCTTTGCTACTTTGAAATAACTTTCCTCTGATTTTTCCCATTCCAATTCAAAGTCAACTGTTTGGGTACTCACATCTGTGCAGAGTTTGATCTTCTGTGAGGACTGATGACAATGACATTTACACTGAGATGTGCATGGTTCACCGCTTTTGTCTTCAGTCCTTCTTCTTTTTGACAGTCTTTTTTCCCAGCTGTCATCAGAAAGTATACTTGAACTGGTTGGTGGAAAAATAGTCGGCACAGCATTTGCCAGTAAAAATGTTTTGGTTCCTTTGATGACGTAACCATTCCTATCAAAATGCATGGAACAGATTCTAAACTTGTCTCCTCTTTCATCTTCCAATATCAATTTTGTAAAATCTGGAATCATGTTTTCATCCATTCCAGCATTTGCTAACCAAACTTGGATGCGAGTAGGTTGTTTTGGAAATTTGAAAAAAGAAACATTGGCTGGTGTGGATTTACGTCCGGTGACATAACCGCATGTCTTCACAAAGCACTTTGGCATTTCTATAATCGAGAAAGTTTGTATTAGTTTGGACAATGCATCTTTTTGTTGTGACACTTACTTACCAAAACATAGATCTAGGTGTTTCTATTTTCCGTCACATTAACTTGGCAAAATTTTAATGTTCATCCTTAGTTTCATAAAGAAAATAAAAATGGTTTAATTTGTAGATTAGTAGATTGCAGCTTTATTTATGGTTGTATGGTTGATGTATATTTGTGTTATATTGTGATAAATCAAGACAGACTTTTCTTAGGTCATTCACCCATTAAAAATGTTTGAATCAGGTTTTCCCTTTTATCTAATTTATGAGCATGTGAAAAAAATTATATTAAATGCTTGCAATGTTAAAGGGGGGGGGGGGGGGTCTTAAACTTTTATAAAGCATAGTGTATATATGTAACGCTCCTGCGTTTTATGTATAATGTGGATTTACAGCTGCAGAAATATTCCACTTCAGTAGTCATGTAGAGAAACGCTGAGACACCAATCCCAACTCCCAAGACTCATCATGTGTGGATAGTCTCAATTCAGCAAGTAAATACACACACTCAATAAGATGTTCCTAGAGTGACTTATATGTATAGTAATATAGTGATGATAGGCTGAAGAGACAGGTTGGGTAGAGATGGTAGATGACAGACACTTGAAAGGAATGTTCTTGAAAGTAAGATAGTAGCAGATGGGATGCAGATAGGTTTAGCAATCATGTATGGTAGCAGATGATAGAGTAGCAGGTGAACATACAGGATAGACCAACCCAGTGCAAGAGCAGATGGTATTAGGCTCAAGATTAGTGTTGAGCGAACACGGACTGTATTATTCGTGTTCGTACCGAATAATTGGATTTTTTGTACCCGAACACGGACACGGACACTTTACTGTATGTTCGGGTAAAAATCCGTGTTCGGTCGTTTTATTTCCGGGTTTTGCATGCTTTGGCGCTCTTTTCATGGCGGGCTTTCAACAGCCAATCAACAATCGTTTAACTGGTGTGCCTTAAGCCATCCCAGCCATGCCTGCAAATGTCTCAGTAGCTGTGATTGGCCGTCTGAAGCATGTGACCAAGTCTTTATAAGTTCGAGGCAGCCGCAGCTGCGTCATTATGCTGCTTAGATTCAGGGACAGAGCACACATCAACGTGCTGGCTGCTGATTAGGGAAAGATAGGCAGGAAAAAACCATTTGTGTCCGGATAGAATTGAGGGACAGGTCGGAGTGTTTAGGCAGGGCGAGTTGTAGGCATTTTAGGGATAGAGTCTGCTGAATTATATAG
The DNA here is from genome assembly GCF_965119305.1 of Pelophylax lessonae. Lineage (NCBI taxonomy): Eukaryota > Metazoa > Chordata > Amphibia > Anura > Ranidae > Pelophylax > Pelophylax lessonae. The sequence goes on from NC_138771.1 coordinate 226,899,479, forward strand.
GGTCAGTGTCTTCTACAAACTACAATCGATATTGCTGTGTGGGGGGTGGGGTCTGCACTCAATCCTGATCTACGATCTCTTCTCAATCCTGTTAGGGACAGAGTCTGCTGAATTTTAGGGAAACTGTGTTCTACAAACTACAATCGATATTGCTGTGTGGTGTGGGATTGGAGATAGGCAGGTGTCAGTGATCCACATCCATTTTTCTGTGTGTGAGCTGCAGTGAACACAATCTTTTTGGGCTGCAGTGAACACAATCTTTTTGGGCTGCAGTGAACACAATCTTTTTGGGCTGCAGTGAACACAATCTTTTTGGGGTGCAGTGAACAAAATCTTTTTGGGGTGCAGTGAACACAATCCTTTTTGGTGTGCAGTGAACACAATCTTTGTGGGGTGCAGTGAACAAAATCCTTTGTGGGGTGCAGTGAACACAATCTTTTTGGGGTGCAGTGAACAAAATCCTTTTTGGGGTGCAGTGAACAACATCCTTTTTGGGGTGCAGTGAACACAATCTTTTTGGGGTGCAGTGAACAAAATCCTTTGTGGGGTGCAGTGAACACAATCTTTTTGGGGTGCAGTGAACACAATCTTTTTGGGGTGGAGTGAACAACATCCTTTTTGGGGTGCAGTGAACAAAATCCTTTTTGGGGTGCAGTGAACAAAATCATTTTTGGGGTGCAGTGAACACAATCTTTTTGGGGTGCAGTGAACACAATCTTTGTGGGGTGCAGTGAACACAATCTTTTTGGGGTGGAGTGAACAACATCCTTTTTGGGGTGCAGTGAACAACATCCTTTTTGGGGTGCAGTGAACACAATCTTTTTGGGGTGCAGTGAACACAATCTTTGTGGGGTACAGTGAACAGAATCTTTGTGGGGTGCAGTGAACACAATCTTTGGGGGGTACAGTGAACACAATCTTTGTGAGGTGCAGTGAACACAATCTTTGTGGGGTGCAGTGAACACAATCATTGTGGGGTGCAGTGAACTCAATCTTTGTGGGGTACAGTGAACACAATCTCATACTGAAGGTTTGAGGGTGCTGCCTGTTCCATACTCCCCCTACTCCTCATCTAGCCTTTTAGGGGTACAAACAATAGTAATTGGGGCCTAGTGTGGTTGTGTACGTGTGATATACATACACTTTTTTGGGATCATATTTTCTATTCCGCTATTTAATCAAAAACCTTTGGGGATCAGTTAAATTGGGGGATAGTCTGTGTTGGTACGTGTGAGAGAGATCCACCTTTCCAAGTTGTTGGGGTTCATCTCATACTTCTGAAGGTTTGAGGGTGCTGCCTGTTCCATACTCCCCCTACTCCTAGCCTTTTAGGGGTACAAACAATAGTAATTGGGGCCTAGTGTGGTTGTGTACGTGTGATATACATACACTTTTTTGGGATCATATTTTCTATTCCGCTATTTAATCAAAAACCTTTGGGGATCAGTTAAATTGGGGGATAGTCTGTGTTGGTACGTGTGAGAGAGATCCACCTTTCCAAGTTGTTGAGGTTCATCTCATACTTCTGAAGGTTTGAGGGTGCTGCCTGTTCCATACTCCCCCTACTCCTAGCCTTTTAGGGGTACAAACAATAGTAATTGGGGCCTAGTGTGGTTGTGTACGTGTGATATACATACACTTTTTTGGGATCATATTTTCTATTCCGCTATTTAATCAAAAACCTCTGGGGATCAGTTAAATTGGGGGATAGTCTGTGTTGGTACGTGTGAGAGAGATCCACCTTTCCAAGTTGTTGGGGTTCATCTCATACTTCTGAAGGTTTGAGGGTGCTGCCTGTTCCATACTCCCCCTACTCCTAGCCTTTTAGGGGTACAAACAATAGTAATTGGGGCCTAGTGTGGTTGTGTACGTGTGATATACATACACTTTTTTGGGATCATATTTTCTATTCCGCTATTTAATCAAAAACCTTTGGGGATCAGTTAAATTGGGGGATAGTCTGTGTTGGTACGTGTGAGAGAGATCCACCTTTCCAAGTTGTTGGGGTTCATCTCATACTTCTGAAGGTTTGAGGGTGCTGCCTGTTCCATACTCCCCCTACTCCTAGCCTTTTAGGGGTACAAACAATAGTAATTGGGGCCTAGTGTGGTTGTGTACGTGTGATATACATACACTTTTTTTGGATCATATTTTCTATTCCGCTATTTAATCAAAAACCTTTGGGGATCAGTTAAATTGGGGGATAGTCTGTGTTGGTACGTGTGAGAGAGATCCACCTTTCCAAGTTGTTGGGGTTCATCTCATACTTCTGAAGGTTTGAGGGTGCTGCCTGTTCCATACTCCCCCTACTCCTCATCTAGCCTTTTAGGGGTACAAACAATAGTAATTGGGGCCCAGTGTGGTTGTGTACGTGTGATATACATACACTTTTTTGGGATCATATTTTCTATTCCGCTATTTAATCAAAAACCTTTGGGGATCAGTTAAATTGGGGGATAGTCTGTGTCGGTACGTGTGAGAGAGATCCACCTTTCCAAGTTGTTGGGGTTCATCTCATACTTCTGAAGGTTTGAGGGTGCTGCCTGTTCCATACCCCCCCTACTCCTCATCTAGCCTTTTAGGGGTACAAACAATAGTAATTGGGGCCTAGTGTGGTTGTGTACGTGCGAGATACATACACTTTTTTTGATCATATTTCCTACTCCGCTATTCAATAAAAACCTTTGAGGATCAATTGAATTGCGGGATAGTCTGTGTCGGTACGTGTGAGAGAGATCCACCTTTCCAAGTTGTTGGGGTTCATCTCATACTTCTGAAGGTTTGAGGGTGCTGCCTGTTCCATACTCCCCCTACTCCTCATCTAGCCTTTTAGGGGTACAAACAATAGTAATTGGGGCCCAGTGTGGTTGTGTACGTGTGATATACATACACTTTTTTGGGATCATATTTTCTATTCCGCTATTTAATCAAAAACCTTTGGGGATCAGTTAAATTGGGGGATAGTCTGTGTTGGTACGTGTGAGAGAGATCCACCTTTCCAAGTTGTTGGGGTTCATCTCATACTTCTGAAGGTTTGAGGGTGCTGCCTGTTCCATACCCCCCCTACTCCTCATCTAGCCTTTTAGGGGTACAAACAATAGTAATTGGGGCCTAGTGTGGTTGTGTACGTGCGAGATACATACACTTTTTTTGATCATATTTCCTATTCCGCTATTCAATAAAAACCTTTGAGGATCAATTGAATTGCGGGATAGTCTGTGTCGGTACGTGTGAGAGAGATCCACCTTTCCAAGTTGTTGGGGTTCATCTCATACTTCTGAAGGTTTGAGGGTGCTGCCTGTTCCATACTCCCCCTACTCCTAGCCTTTTAGGGGTACAAACAATAGTAATTGGGGCCTAGTGTGGTTGTGTACGTGTGATATACATACACTTTTTTGGGATCATATTTTCTATTCCGCTATTTAATCAAAAACCTTTGGGGATCAGTTAAATTGGGGGATAGTCTGTGTTGGTACGTGTGAGAGAGATCCACCTTTCCAAGTTGTTGAGGTTCATCTCATACTTCTGAAGGTTTGAGGGTGCTGCCTGTTCCATACTCCCCCTACTCCTAGCCTTTTAGGGGTACAAACAATAGTAATTGGGGCCTAGTGTGGTTGTGTACGTGTGATATACATACACTTTTTTGGGATCATATTTTCTATTCCGCTATTTAATCAAAAACCTCTGGGGATCAGTTAAATTGGGGGATAGTCTGTGTTGGTACGTGTGAGAGAGATCCACCTTTCCAAGTTGTTGGGGTTCATCTCATACTTCTGAAGGTTTGAGGGTGCTGCCTGTTCCATACCCCCCCTACTCCTCATCTAGCCTTTTAGGGGTACAAACAATAGTAATTGGGGCCTAGTGTGGTTGTGTACGTGCGAGATACATACACTTTTTTTGATCATATTTCCTACTCCGCTATTCAATAAAAACCTTTGAGGATCAATTGAATTGCGGGATAGTCTGTGTCGGTACGTGTGAGAGAGATCCACCTTTCCAAGTTGTTGGGGTTCATCTCATACTTCTGAAGGTTTGAGGGTGCTGCCTGTTCCATACTCCCCCTACTCCTCATCTAGCCTTTTAGGGGTACAAACAATAGTAATTGGGGCCCAGTGTGGTTGTGTACGTGTGATATACATACACTTTTTTGGGATCATATTTTCTATTCCGCTATTTAATCAAAAACCTTTGGGGATCAGTTAAATTGGGGGATAGTCTGTGTTGGTACGTGTGAGAGAGATCCACCTTTCCAAGTTGTTGGGGTTCATCTCATACTTCTGAAGGTTTGAGGGTGCTGCCTGTTCCATACCCCCCCTACTCCTCATCTAGCCTTTTAGGGGTACAAACAATAGTAATTGGGGCCTAGTGTGGTTGTGTACGTGCGAGATACATACACTTTTTTTGATCATATTTCCTATTCCGCTATTCAATAAAAACCTTTGAGGATCAATTGAATTGCGGGATAGTCTGTGTCGGTACGTGTGAGAGAGATCCACCTTTCCAAGTTGTTGGGGTTCATCTCATACTTCTGAAGGTTTGAGGGTGCTGCCTGTTCCATACTCCCCCTACTCCTCATCTAGCCTTTTAGGGGTACAAACAATAGTAATTGGGGCCCAGTGTGGTTGTGTACGTGTGATATACATACACTTTTTTTGGATCATATTTTCTATTCCGCTATTTAATTTAACTGGGCCTCCATGCGAGACCTGTGTGCCTTGTTGCGCTGTTTTGAGTACTCCACCAACATGGCCAGTGGCAATGACGCCGTTCTCAGCTTAACTATCCCACTTCCATGCCTCCTTGAAAAAACAATTCGGGCGATGATGGAAGAGGATGTGGCACAGGATGAGGAGGAGGAGGAGGATGAAGAGGTAACATTTCCAAGGCTTTCAGGGCAGTCATTCGCAAGGGGCTCCGAGGGTGGGTTCCTGCACACGCAAACGCCAGGGACGCAATTGTCCAGCAGGGGCACAGTTCTGGAGGATGAGGAGGATGAGGAGGAGGAGGAGCTGGAGGAGGAGATGGAACCATGTTCACAGCAGGGTGGCACCCAGGCCAGCTCATGGCCATCACTGGTGCGTGGCTGGGGGGATACAGAGGACACGGACGATACACCTCCCACAGAGGACAGCCTTTCGTTGCCTCTGGGCAGCCTGGCACACATGAGCGATTACATGCTGCAGTGTCTCCACAACGACCGCCGAGTTGCCCACATTCTAACTTGTGCTGATTACTGGGTGGCCACGCTGCTGGATCCCCGTTACAAGGACAACGTACCGTCCTTAATTCACTCACTGGAGCGCGATCGCAAGATGCGCGAGTACAAGCGCACGCTGGTAGACGCCATGCTGCTGGCATTCCCATCTGACAGCGGGGCCACAGTGGAAGCACAAGGCAGAGGAGGAGGAGGAGGAGGTCGCCAACGCAACCAGGGCACCGCCAGCACCTCAGAAGGCAGGGTTAGCATGGCCGAAATGTGGAAAAGCTTTGTCAGCACGCCACAACAAACAGCAGCACCAGCAGCTCAGATGGAACGTCTTAGCAGGAGGCAGCATTTTACCAACATGGTGGAGCAGTATGTGTGCACACGCCTACATGTAGTGAATGACGGGTCTGCCCCCTTCAACTTCTGGGTCTCCAAATTGGGCACATGGCTTGAGCTTGCCCTTTACGCCTTGGAGGTGCTGGCGTGCCCTGCAGCCAGTGTATTATCTGAACGGGTATTTAGCACGGCTGGGGGCGTTATAACAGACAAGCGCAGCCGCCTGTCCAGAGACAATGTGGACAAGCTCACGTTCATTAAAATGAACCAGGCATGGATCCCACGGGACTTTTCCGTACCTTATGCAGAATAGCAATGGATACCGACCTTACCCACCCATTGTTCCATTTTTGCTCTTTCTCACTCTTTTGGGGTGTACCCTCATTTAAAATTTTTGAAAAGAAGCAGTGTTGGCTACCTCGTCCTCCTCCTCAGGGCCAGATTAATGTAGGGGCTATTGGAGCTGCAGCTCCAGGCCCCTACCTTTTATATAGGCCCCGGGTTGGCCATATTCACTGTTACCGCTCTTCTGTCACTTGTAAACACAGAAGTCTGGCTTCTATGCTCGCTTCCCCAGGCAGCACCCTCAGAACCTCCCCACACAGCGTGAAGGCCGGACAAGGAGGGACAGTTGGCGATGCATGGATGTGTTTATGGGCTTCAGAGACAGCATCCCATGTTGAATTAGGCATGCATGGCTGCACCCTTCCTCCTCTGGGTGCATGGCAAGGCACGGCCCTTAAGGCCCTTCAAAATCCTCAGCACCAAGCCCATGATGCTGTTAATCCGGCCCTGGTCCTCCTCCACCGCCGCTTCCACCTACACCGCCCATAGGTGTGCGCAGCCTATTGCATTAAGGTGTGCACCCCAAAGTTGAAATACACATGCATGTGTTTGCCAGCAGGGAGAGTAATGTATTGGGGCCATGTACCTGTAGGCAAGGAGAAATAGAGCAGAGCAGGTCCCAGGGAGATCTTTCCCATCTCCTCACTGGCAATGCTATGTGCCCTAGGTGATTAGGGTGTGCCCAGGCACACCCAGCACACCCTGTGCGCACGCCTATGTCACCGCTAGGCTTGTGACGGTATCAGATTTTCATGCTGCGATTAATTGATTAAGGTTTTGCCACGGTATACGGTATTATCACGGTATTCTATTATTAAATTTAAATTATTAAATTTCCACCTCACTTCAATTTCATTGCTGAATTTAGGGGCTTTGGTTCACTTATGCACATTATTATATAGTCAGTCAGTACAGACTCTGTGAACCAGGCCTAAAATAGGTCATCAAGCAGTGTCTGGCCTAACTGGTGATAACTGGTTCTGGCGCTCGGCTCCGATCCGATGGCCTGGTCATTAAGAGGGCAAATCCTTGTGGTCAAGAAGTGGTTAAACCTGAAGGAGGTGTTGTTTATAAATTACTTTACTATTGCTTTAGGCCTGGTTCACATGTATGCGGGTTGGTGGTTCACATTTGCACAGGCATAGCAGCCCATTGATTTGAATGGGCTGCTATGCCCTCATTTTCCGCAGAAAAAAGGTGCATGCAGCATTTTTTTAAAATTCAGTGGCCTTGAAATCCATCCTGTTTTTGCACCATGCGACTAACCTGCAGTTCCTGCTCTGGCAAGCTTTCTGCATTTTTTGTATACGTGGGCACGGCATTTAAAAATAAACAGTTTGCGTGTGCAGCAACGGCAGGTAAGTCGCATGGTGCAAAAGAAGGATGGATTTCATGGCCACTGCATTTTTTTAAATTCTGCATGCACCTTTTTTCAGCTGAAAACGCAGGCATAGCAGCTCAAGCCCATTCACATCAATGGGCTGCTATGCCTGTGCAAATGTGGGCCCCCAACCCGCATACATGTGAACCAGGCCTAAAGCAATAGTAAAGTCATTAATTGGTTAAACCTGCAGGAGGACCGGTGTTTTTATCTATTAATGACTTTACTATTGCTTTAGGCCTGGTTCACATGTATGCGGGTTGGGGGCCCACATTTGCACAGGCATAGCAGCCCATTGATGTGAATGGGCTTGAGCTGCTATGCCTGCGTTTTCAGCTGAAAAAAGGTGCATGCAGAATTTAAAAAAATGCAGTGGCCATGAAATCCATCCTTCTTTTGCACCATGCGACTTACCTGCCGTTGCTGCACACGCAAACTGTTTATTTTTAAATGCCGTGCCCACGTATACAAAAAATGCAGAAAGCTTGCCAGAGCAGGAACTGCAGGTTAGTCGCATGGTGCAAAAGCAGGATGGATTTCAAGGCCACTGAATTTAAAAAAAATGCTGCATGCACCTTTTTTCTGCGGAAAATGAGGGCATAGCAGCCCGTTCAAATCAATGGGCTGCTATGCCTGTGCAAATGTGGGCCGCCAACCCGCATACATGTGAACCGCCAACCCGCATACATGTGAACCACCAACCCGCATACATGTGAACCAGGCCTAAAGCAATAGTAAAGTCATTAATAGATAAAAACACCGGTCCTCCTGCAGGTTTAACCACTTCTGGATCGCAAGGATTTGCCCCTTTAAAGACCAGGCCATCGGATCAGAGCGCCAGGACCAGTCATCACCAGGTAGGCCAGACACTGCTTGATGGCTATATAATAATGTAATGTGGGCTGCTAGGCGTGTGTGTGTGTATATATATATTTATTAGAGCTGCACGATTCTGGCCAAAATGAGAATCACGATTTTTTAGCTTGGAATAAAGATCACGATTCTCTCACGATTCTCTGTGTAACAAAAAAAAAAAAAATTGGGATAACTTTACTGTTACGTTTTTTTTTTTTTTTTTTATTCATTAAAGTCTAATCATTGCGTTTGAAAGACTGCTGCGCAAATACAGTGTGACATAAAATATTACAACAATCGCCATTTTATTCTGTAGGGTCTCTGCTAAAAAAATATATAAAATGTTTGGGGGTTCTAAGTACTTTTCTAGCAAAAAAAAAACTGATTTTAACTTGCAAACAGCAAGTGTCAGAAAAAGATCCAGTCTTTAAGAGGTTAAACTTCCTTTCTCCCTGGCAGAGGGAAGGAAAAGATACAAATGTAATCATTTTTGTTTATAGTTAGGAGACTTAATGCTGAAAGGTGTTAGCTGAGTGAGTGAATGAGTCATCCAGCTCACTGAAATGTATCAATTCACAAGTCAGGCAGACTTGACAGAGAAACTCGGTATTTTAAAAATGCCACAATAACAATACCGTGGCTATGCAATACCGCGATATATCGAATTACCGAAAACCGGCATATGTCTAGTCACCGCCACATCCACCACCACCTCAACCTCCCTCCTACTCCATATGGGCCTCGTCCTTCAGAGATGAAGAAGAACATTGTTTTATTTTTCTGTTTTTTTTTGTTGTTTTAAGTTATTTCCCTATCCACATTTGTTTGCAGAGCACTTGCCATGCTCTTAATTACGTTTTGCTGCCATTTGCAGCACTCTAGCCCTTTCCTTTGGTGTTTTAGAGCCATTTTAGTGCCTTAAAGTTCGGGTCCCCATTGACTTCAATGGGGTTCGGTGTCCGGGAAAAGTTCGGTAAAAGTCCGGGACACGGACCCGGACTTTTTTTTAAAGTTCGGCCGAACCCGTCGAACACGGACATCTAGGTGTTCGCTCAACCCTACTCAAGATCTAGCAATCTTAGTTAGTGCAGATGTAGTAATAGTCCTTAGTATGCAGAGCTAGATAGTGTAAGCTTTAGTATGAAGGTTATAGAGGTTTCCCCTGTGGGGTACTTATCACTAGTAGCAATGTAGTAGAGGAGAGGTTCGGCAAGAGCGGATGATCCGGTAACGGGATACAGGGATCAGCAGCGTGGTTCCGATAGCGAGGTATGCTTGCAAGCATGAGAGCTTCAAGGCAGATTATGCGGCGTTGAACGAACATGTGAGTGAGACCGCCGGAGGTTGAAATAGCCGCTCCAGCGGCGCTCAGTGATGACAGCATCGGTCTTAAAGGTGTATGCGCACCTTACCAAAAGAGAATGGTGGGGCGCATACACTTAGGAAAAGTGGAATTAGGGTACCAAAGGTACCAGAACATTACAGTACCCCCCCCCCCCTTAAGGCCGGCTCCTGAAGGCCTCTGGAGCTGGTTTGTCTGGGTACTTCGCATGAAAGTTGCGGATTAATCTAGGGGCATGTATGTCAGAGGTGTTTAGCCAGGTGTCGTCTTGGGGCCCATAGTTCTTCCATCGAACTAAGTATTGAAGTTTTCTTCTGTGGATACGAGAATCCAGAATCTCTTTTATCTCATATTCTTCTCCACCTTCAACTTGTACAGGAGGAGGAAGTGGGATAGTAGGCCTTATTCCTTGGTCAGGAACATGGGGCTTCAGTAGCGACACATGGAAAATGGGATGTATTTTGAGGTCTATTGGCAATGTAAGCTGTACTGCAGCTTTTCCAATAAGTTTCTTGATTGGGAAAGGTCCCAAGAAGAGAGGTCCAAGCTTTTTGCTAGGGATTTTCAGTCTTAAATTTTTTGTTGAGAGCCAAACGAGGTCCCCAATAGCATACTGAGGAGAAGGTCTTCTGCGAAGATCATAGTACTTCTTTTGTTGACTGTAAGCGTGTGCAATGGTAGTATTAAGCAAACCCAGAGAGTCCTTTATTTGGGTAAGATAGTCTGAGGCTACTGGGTTATTTGAAGGAAGGATGCGTGGTGGAAGAATAGAGGGATGAAACCCATAGTTTAAGTAGAACGGACTCTGCTTGGTCGTACTGTGGGTTGCGTTGTTGTAGGCAAATTCTGCCAGAGGGAGAAGATCCCCCCAATCATCCTGTTGGTAAGAAGTGTAACAACGTAAATATTGCTCGATGCATTGGTTGACTCTTTCAGTCTGTCTGTTGGTCTGCGGATGGTAAGGAGAAGTGAGCTTCCGCTCAATTCGTAGTATGTGACATAGTTCTTGCCAGAACTTGGAAATAAATTGTGATCCACGGTCAGACAGAAGAGTTTTTGGGATACCATGTAACTTAAAGACATGTTTCATCAGGAGTTCTGCCGTTTGTTTGGACGAAGGTAGTCTGCGAATAGCAATGAAATGTGCCATCTTTGTCAGATGGTCCACTGACACCAAGATGGTATTAAATCCTTTGGAAGGAGGCAGTTCTACTATAAAGTCCAAGGACACAACTTCCCATGGAGTTTGGGGTATTGGTAGACTGCATAGTAGACCGGATGGTCTCGTAGTGTCAATTTTGGACCTGGCACAGACATTGCATGAAGAGACGAATTTTTGTATAGATGTTTTCATGTCAGGCCACCAGAATTGTCTGGTAATCAGATTAAGAGTCTTTGTCATACCCATATGTCCTGCCATAGGCACATCATGCGATAATTCCAAGATCTTGGTGCGCATGGTAGGTGGTATGTAAAGTTTGTCGTTGTAGTAGAGGAAGCCTTCTGCATCGGTATTTAGTTGTAGAGGTATTATAGGAACGGAAGGGATTTCGAAGTAGTTTTCTTCAGTTAGTCGTGATAGTGCATCTGCCTTTTTGTTCTTATCTGCAGATGTGTAGGTCACTAGGAAGTTAAACCTTAGAAAGAATAGTGACCATCGTACCTGTCGGTGAGAGAGAGTTTTGTTAGTCTGAAGATATTGAAGATTTTTATGGTCCGTGTATATAAGTATTGGTAATCGGGTGCCTTTGAGTAGATGTCGCCAATTCTCCAGAGCCAATTTTATAGCAAGCAGTTCCTTTTCACCCACGGGGTAATTTACCTCTGGACTGCTTAAGGATTTAGAAAAGAAGGCGACTGGATGGAGTGGTGAAGTGTTAGTTGGTCGTTGGGAGAGTATTGCTCCTACTGCCATGTTTGACGCATCTACTTCCAGAATGTATTGGAGGGATGGGTCTGGATGGCGTAGTATGGGAGCAGAAGTAAACCTTGTCTTTAACAGGTGAAAAGCTTTATTTGCTTCATCTGACCATTTGAATGGTCTCTTAATGCTAGTGAGCTGTGTGAGGGGTCTCACAATGGCAGAGAAGTTCCTGATGAATTTCCTGTAGAAATTAGAAAATCCAAGGAATCGCTGTAGCGCCTTGCGGGTGGTTGGTGTAGGCCAATCCTGAATGCAGGATATCTTACTCATGTCCATCTTGATTCCTGTTTTGGATATGATGTAGCCTAGAAACAGTACCTCTTCTTTATGAAACAAGCATTTTTTCAGTTTCACGTATAGGTTGTGTGCAAGCAATCTCGATAATACTAGTCTTACATGTCTTATGTGTTCAGACAAGGATCGTGAATATATAAGTATATCGTCCAGATATACCACAACACAGACATCTAGTAAGTCTCTGAAAAATATCGTTTATAAATTGTTGAAAGGCTGCAGGGGCGTTCCATAGCCCGAATGGCATTACAAGATATTCGAACAATCCGTATCTGGTTCTGAATGCAGTCTTCCACTCGTGTCCATCACGGATTCGAATGAGATTGTATGCCCCTTTCAGGTCCAATTTTGAAAAATAGGTAGCTCCACGCACCTGCTCAATGAGCTCAGGGATAAGCGGTAGAGGATAGCGATCTTTTATTGTAATAGCATTCAATTGCCTATAGTCGATGATAGGCCTGAGACTTGAGTCCTTATTGCGGACAAAAAAGAGTCCTGCTGCTGTGGAAGAAGTGGAAGGTCTAATAAAACCTTTTTTCAAATTCTCATCCAAATATTCTTTGAGATGGGAAAGTTCATCCTGTGAAAGAGGATAAACATGACCGAACGGCAATTTGCTATTTGGGAGTAGATCAATACTACAATCATGGTCTCGATGGGGAGGTAGTGCTTGAGCATTTTTCTCAAGAAAAACCTCAGAGAGATCCTGATAACATAGTGGTGCAATCTCATCTGTCACCACAGACAGGATCTTCCCGGAAGACGGGAGGTTACACGTACCCTCGCAATAGCAAGAGAGGAAGGCCAGGGTCCGTTCCTTCCAATCTATGGTTGGTTGATGTGTGTGTAACCAGGGAAGTCCCAAAACAATGGGAAAGTGGGGTGAAGGTATTAGATCGAAGGTAGTGGTCTCCATATGAGACCCGTTAGTAGTGACTAGGAGTGCCTGTGTCTGATCAGTGATCGGACCAGAGGATAAAGGAACACCGTTAATAAGACTCACTGAGACAGGTTTAGGTTTAGAAATAATAGGGACTTTATTTAAAGCAGCAAAACGTATGTCAATATAATTTCCACAAGATCCTGTGTCAATCATGGCCTTAGTGTAACGCTTCTGCGTTTCTTATATGGTGTGGATTTTCAGCTGCAGAAATAGTTCCACGTCAGTAGTCATGTAAGAGATATGCTGAGATACCATTCCCAACCTCAATGACTCATCATGTGTGGAAGGTCTTATTTCAGCCAGTAAATACACACAATTAGCAAGCTGGTTCCTAGTGTGACTTTATGTATGTGGTAACACAATGATGAGGGTTTGAGGGATAGGTTGAGTGAAGGTGGTAGGTGATAGACACTTGAAGGTGAGACAGTAGCAGATGGATGCAGGAAGGTTTAGCAGTCATGTATGGTAGCAGATGACAGAGTAGCAGGTGGACATACAAGAGTGATCAACCCAGTGCAGGAAAGTAGCAGTAGCCTCAAGAGCTAGCAATCTAGTTATGCAGATGTGATAAACAGTCTTTACTATGCAGAGCTAGATAGTGTAAGCTTAGTATAAGTTTATAGAGAATTCCCCTGCGGGGTACTTAGCACTATTAGCGATACAGCCGAAGGGTGGTTCAGGAGAGGCGGATGATCCAGTAGCGGGATACAGGGATCAGCGCAGCGAGGTTTCGTCCGCGAGGTAAGCTTGCAAGCATGGAAGCTTCAAGCAAGGTTAGCATCCAGGTAAGGGTGTTTGAACGAACACATGTGAGTGAGAACCGGCGCTTTAAATAGCCATCTAGTCCGGCGCTGGGTGATGACAGCTCCAGTGTTAAAGGTGTATGCGCACCTTTCCAAAAGTAAATGGTGAGGCGCATACACTTGTGGAAAGTGTAATTTAGGGTACCAAAGGTACCGGAACATTACAATACCCCCCCCTTAAGGCCTGCTCCTGAAGGCCTCTGGAGCTGGTTTGTCTGGGTATCTCGCATGAAAATTGCGGATTAATCTAGGGGCATGTATGTCAGAGGTGTTTAGCCAGGTGTCGTCTTGGGGCCCATAGTTCTTCCATCTAACTACTGAAGTCTTCTTCTATAGATACGAGAATCCAGAATCTCTTTTATCTCGTATTCTTCTCCACCTTCAACTTGTACAGGAGGGGGAGGTGGAATATTAGGCCTTATTCCTTGGTCCGGAACATGGGGTTTTAGTAGCGACACATGGAAAATGGGATGGATTTTTAGGTCCATTGGCAATGTAAGCTGCACTGCAGCTTTTCCAATAAGTTTCTTGATTGGGAAAGGTCCCAAGAACAGAGGTCCAAGCTTTTTGCTAGGGATCTTCAGTCTCAAGTTTTTTGTTGAGAGCCAAACGAGGTCCCCGATAGTATACTGTGGAGAAGGTCTTCTACGAAGATCATAGTACTTCTTTTGTTGACTGTGAGCGTGTGCAATGGTAGTATTTAGTAAACCCAGAGAATCCTTCATTTGGGTAAGATAGTCTGAGGCTACTGGGTTATTTGAAGGAAGGATGCGTGGAGGGAGAATAGAGGGATGGAACCCATAGTTCAAGTAGAACGGACTCTGCTTGGTTGTACTGTGAGTTGCGTTGTTGTAGGCAAATTCTGCCAGGGGGAGAAGATCCAACCAATCATCCTGTTGGTAAGAAGTGTAACAACGTAAATACTGCTCGATGCATTGGTTGACTCTTTCAGTCTGTCCGTTGGTCTGTGGATGGTAAGGAGAAGTGAGCTTCCGCTCAATCCGTAGTATGTGACATAGTTCTTGCCAGAATTTAGAAATAAATTGGGATCCACGGTCAGACAGAAGTGTTTTTGGGATACCATGTAATCTGAAGACATGTTTCATCAGGAGTTCTGCCGTTTGTTTGGACGAAGGTAGTCTGCGAATAGCAATGAAATGTGCCATCTTTGTCAGATGGTCCACTGACACCAAGATGGTATTAAATCCTTTGGAAGGAGGCAATTCTACGATGAAGTCCAATGACAAAACCTCCCATGGAGTTTGGGGTATTGGTAGACTGCATAGTAGACCGGATGGTCTCGTAGTGTCAATTTTGGACCTGGCACAGACATTGCATGAAGAGACGAATTTTTGTATAGATGTTTTCATGTCAGGCCACCAGAATTGTCGAGAAATCAAATTGAAAGTCTTTGTCATACCCATATGTCCTGCCATAGGCACATCATGCGATAATTCCAAGATCTTGGTGCGTAGGGTAGGTGGTATGTAAAGTTTGTCGTTGTAGTAGAGGAAGCCTTCTGCATCAGTATTTAGTTGTGGTGGGGGTGAATCCAAACTTATACCATGCAGAACCTCTTCCTTTAAGGAACGGACAACTCCAATAATGCGTTTGTGAGGTATTATAGGAACGGAAGGGATTTCAAAGTAGTTTTCTTCAGTTAGTCGTGATAGTGCATCCGCCTTTTTGTTCTTATCTGCAGGTGTGTAGGTCACTAGGAAGTTAAACCTTAGAAAGAATAGTGACCATCGTACCTGTCGATGCGAGAGAGTTTTGCTAGTCTGAAGATATTGGAGGTTTTTATGGTCCGTGTATATAATTATTGGTAATTGGGTGCCTTCGAGTAAATGTCGCCAATTCTCCAGAGCCAATTTTATAGCAAGCAGTTCCTTTTCACCCACGGGGTAATTTATCTCGGGACTGCTCA
This sequence comes from Pelophylax lessonae, assembly GCF_965119305.1. Classification (NCBI taxonomy): domain Eukaryota; kingdom Metazoa; phylum Chordata; class Amphibia; order Anura; family Ranidae; genus Pelophylax; species Pelophylax lessonae. The sequence goes on from NC_138771.1 coordinate 226,914,835, forward strand.
GGGATTTAGAAAAAAAAGCGACTGGATGAAGTGGTGAAGTGTGGGTAGGTCGTTGGGAGAGTATTGCTCCTACTGCCATGTTTGACGCATCTACCTCCAGAATGTATTGGAGGGATGGGTCTGGATGGCGTAATATGGGAGCGGAAGTAAACCTTGTCTTTAACAAGTGGAAAGCCTTATTTGCTTCTTCTGACCATTTAAATTATATTTTTATGCTAGTGAGCTGTGTGAGGGGTCTCACAATAGCAGAAAAGTTTTTTATGAACTTCCTGTAGAAATTTGAAAATCCCAGGAATCGCTGTAGCGCCTTGCGTGTAGTTGGTGTAGGCCAATCCTGAATGCAGGATATTTTACTCATGTCCATCACGATTCCTGTTTTGGATATGATGTAGCCTAGAAAGAGTACCTCATCTTTATGGAACAAGCATTTCTTCAGCTACACATAAAGATTATGTGCAAGCAATCTCGATAATACAAGTCTTACATGTCTTATGTGTTCAGACAGGGTCCGTGAATATATAAGTATATCGTCCAGATATACCACAACACAGACATCTAGTAAGTCTTTAAAAATATCGTTTATAAATCGTTGGAAAACTGCAGGGGCATTGCATAGGCCGAATGGCATCACAAGATATTCGAACAATCCGTATCTAGTTTTGAATGCAGTCTTCCACTCGTGTCCATCACGGATTCGAATGAGATTGTATGCTCCTTTCAGGTCTAATTTTGAAAAATAGGTAGCTCCACGCACCTGCTCAATGAGCTCAGGGATAAGCGGTAGAGGATAGCGATCTTTTATTGTGATGGCATTCAATTTCCTGTAGTCGATGATAGGTCTGAGACTTGAATCTTTATTGCGAACAAAAAAGAGTCCTGCTGCTGTAGAAGAAGTGGAAGGTCTAATAAAACCTTTTTCCAAGTTCTCATCCAATTAGGTTTTGAGATGGGCAAGTTCATCCTGTGAAAGAGGATAAACATGACCGAACGGCAATTTGCTATTTGGGAGTAGATCAATGCTACAATCATAGTCTCGATGAGGAGGTAATGTTTGAGCATTTTTCTCAAGAAAAACCTCAGAAAGATCCTGATAACATAGTGGTGCAATCTCATCTGTCACCACAGACAGAATCTTCCCGGAAAACGGGAGGTTACACGTATCCTCGCAATAACAAGAAGGGAAGGTCAAGGACCGTTTCTTCCAATCTATGGTTGGTTGGTGTGTGTGTAACCAGGGAAGTCCCAACACAATGGGAAAGTGGGGTGAAGGTATTAAATCGAAGGTAGAAGTCTCCCTATGAGACTCGTTAATAGTGACTAGAAGTGCTTGTGTCTGATAGGTGATCGGACCAGAGGATAACGGAACACCGGTAATAAGACTTACTGAGACAGGTTTGAGTTTAGAAATAATAGGAATTTTATTTAAAGCAGCAAAACATATATCCATATAATTTCCACAAGATCCTGTGTCAATCATGGCCTTAGTAGTAATCCTGTTCTGGTCCCACTGTAATGTCAAAAAAACAGAAATGTAGGGGTTAGTGAATGAAGTTGTCAATCCTCCTAGGGAGACATGTGAACACTCACTCTTCTTTTTGTTGACTAGGGGACAGACGTTTATCTTGTGATCCGGGGATGCACAGTACAAGCAGAGATTTTCATTTCGTCTTTTGGCTTTTTCCATAGTTGATAGCGGTGGGCGTATGGTTCCTATCTCCATAGGAGCGGGGTCAACGGCCAGACTCCGAGAGGAAACGGATAATGGCATTCCCATCTTTTCAGCCTTTCTTTCTCGTAGTCTTCTATCTATGGTAATACTGAGTTGTATTAGTGCATCCAGGGTTTTTGGCAGATCCGCTCGGGCGAGCTCGTCCTTAACGGCTTCTGATAGGCCAAGCCTAAATTGGGTTTTCAGAGATGCATCATTCCATTCTGAATCAAGGGTCCATCTCTTGAACTCTGCGACAAAGTCTTCTACAGGCCTCCTTCCTTGTTTCAAGGATCTTAACTGAAGATCAGCAGTACTCTGCCTATTGGGGTCATCATATAGGCTAGTGAGCTCTGCCAGGAACAAGGCATAGGAGTTGAGAAGCTGGTCGTTTTTCTCAAAAAGAGAATCTGCCCAGGCTCGAGGATCGTTTGATAGGTAAGAAATAATAGTACAAACCTTAATGTGATCAGTAAGGTAGGTACGAGGTTTTAACAAAAAAAGTAACTCACATGCGTTTTTAAATTCGCGAAATTTTTTGCGATCGCCTGTAAATACCAAAGGGGGATTTTTCTTGGGTTCAGGGGACTGAGCAGAGGTAAGTTGTGTCAGTCTAATTACCTTTGCGTACCTTTTACCAGTCTAATTACCAGTCTAATTGCGACAGAGCCTGATTGTCTTCTTTTAATTCAGCAAGTGCGTGTATTAACGCAGATACTTGCTGTTTTAATTGTGTCACCTGAGTGGTTATTTCTGCTGAATCCATTTTTTTGGTTCGTTCAATCTGTAACGCTTCTGCGTTTCTTATATGGTGTGGATTTTCAGCTGCAGAAATAGTTCCACGTCAGTAGTCATGTAAGAGATATGCTGAGATACCATTCCCAACCTCAATGACTCATCATGTGTGGAAGGTCTTATTTCAGCCAGTAAATACACACAATTAGCAAGCTGGTTCCTATTGTGACTTTATGTATGTGGTAACACAATGATGAGGGTTTGAGGGATAGGTTGAGTGAAGGTGGTAGGTGATAGACACTTGAAGGTGAGACAGTAGCAGATGGATGCAGGAAGGTTTAGCAGTCATGTATGGTAGCAGATGACAGAGTAGCAGGTGGACATACAAGAGTGATCAACCCAGTGCAGGAAAGTAGCAGTAGCCTCAAGAGCTAGCAATCTAGTTATGCAGATGTGATAAACAGTCTTTACTATGCAGAGCTAGATAGTGTAAGCTTAGTATAAGTTTATAGAGAATTCCCCTGCGGGGTACTTAGCACTATTAGCGATACAGCCGAAGGGTGGTTCAGGAGAGGCGGATGATCCAGTAGCGGGATACAGGGATCAGCGCAGCGAGGTTCCGTCTGCGAGGTAAGCTTGCAAGCATGGAAGCTTCAAGCAAGGTTAGCATCCAGGTAAGGGTGTTTGAACGAACACATGTGAGTGAGAACCGGCGCTTTAAATAGCCATCTAGTCCGGCGCTGGGTGATGACAGCTCCAGTCTTAAAGGTGTATGCGCACCTTTCCAAAAGTAAATGGTGGGGCGCATACACTTGTGGAAAGTGTAATTTAGGGTACCAAAGGTACCGGAACATTACACTTAGTAGTAATCCTGTTCTGGTCCCACTGTAATGTTAAGCAAACAAAAAGGTAAGGGTTAGTAATTGAAGTTGTCAATCCCCCTAGGAGGACATGTGAACACTCACCCTTCTTTTTGTAGACTAGGGGACAGACGTTTATCTTGTGATCCGGGGAT
>NC_138771.1:226920792-226975792 GCF_965119305.1 Pelophylax lessonae
ATATATATATATATATATATATATATATATATATATATATATATATATATATATTTTATTCACACTAATAAAATATATTTATATACACGCTCAAAATTTTAAAAATTATATATATATATATATATATATATATAAATTTTCTTATGTATGTAGACAAAGAATGAAAAGGGTGCTGTTCAAAAACATATAAAGATATAGAAGATGTAAAATAACAAGACGCACAACAATATGTTGACATTAAAATAACAATTAAAAGACACATAAAAAACATTTATAAAGAATATATGAAAGAGAACAAATACAAAGGAAAGAAAATTTAGAAATAAATGTATTTCCTTCTTATGTGTTGATAATCTGATAAGAAAAAATAAAATAAAAAAACAATTAAATTTTTTTAGATAAAATATGTAGAATAAATAAAATAATAAAATATTTCATTTATTTACCTGAAGTGGCGTATTAAAATCAGTGTATTTGTAGGATCGAAAGCGTGTTTCCCTCTAATTCTGAAAATAACATAATTAAAAGTAGTAAAATTTTATTACAAACATTGACAATAACAATTTGTGAAAAAATTGACTCTATGGTTGTGTATTTAGTATTTCTGTGGGTGTGTACAAATTTATAAAAACATAGTGAAAGCTATAGGTCTGGAGGTTCAATAATAATTATATCGTAAATTTAAAAATGATATAATTTAATATTATATTTTTTATTTTAAACAGTCACTTTAAAAAAAAAAAAAATTGAATATTAAAATGAATTTTGTATAAAAAATTTTTAAATTGTATTTCTTACCTGCAATGTTGTAATGAAAATAGTATAATGCTGACATTCAACAGCGTGCTTGATTGTCCTTATTTGGCAAGGTTAGCCATTTTAATATATAAGAAGGGGAGTGAGGTGGGTGTTGGAGGGGGGGGGGGAGGGGGTTGGGATGGCCATTGTTTTATTTCTTTGTCCTTGTTACTCGTTTTCGTGGAGGTGGTCTGACAATTTGTTTGGGGTGTAGTAAATGAAGACAAAGAAAAAATAAACAGTACCAATTGCTGTCCCCTTTAAAAAATTTACAATACAAGTTGTTGTCCCCTTTTAAAAAAAAATAACAGTCGTTGTCCCCTTTAAAAAAAATATAAAACTTTTTTGTCCCATTTTAAATATAAAAAAATTATGTTTTTACACCTTAAAAAACAAAGCAAAGTAACAGTTGTTGTCCCCTTAAAAAAAAAAATTGCAGTCGTTTTCAGTCATTGTCCCCTTAAAAAAAAAAAAAAAAATGGCCCCTTTAAAAAAAAAAAAAAATTTTTTTTACAAAGAAAAGTAACAGTTGATGTCCCCTTTAAAAAAAATTGCAGTCGTTGTCCCCTTAAAAAAAAAAAAAAAAAAAAAAGTCCCCTTTAAAAAAAAAAAAAAAAGGTTGATGTCCACTTTAAAAAAAAAAATAGTTGTCCCCTTTAAAAAAAAAGTTTTTTCCGCTTAAAATATAAAGCAAAGTAACTGTTATTGTCACCTTTAAATAAAAAAAAAAAAAAAGTTGTTCTCCCCCTTTACAAAAAAAAAAAAAATTGTTGTCCCCCTTTAAAAAAAAAAAAGTTTGTTGCCCCCTTTTTAAAAATAAAATTTAAAGTTGTTGCCCCCTTTTCTGTAATCAAATTTTACGTTGGTAACCCACTTTACACATTTTTATATACCTGATTACATTGCACTTACCTTTTGGATTTTTATTAGTGCAGCTTGCAGTTGGACCGCCGAACGCTAGGACCCGCTCTCTCTCTCTTTGTCTAACCATAACAAAGGAATTACTGGCAAAGCAGTTTGTTTTCAGGTTTAAAAATGGTGCCGTCCGCGCTGGGCTCCGCCTAACATCGCGTCATTTCCTGTTTGGAAATAACGCGATGAGAACAGCGGTCGGCCGCCCACGTGACTGCAAAGTGCATCATGGGAGCGCCGAGGAAGAGCTCCCAGGACGCATTGTGGCGCGGAAGTGACGAGGAGAGCCGAGGCGCAGGAGGGAGGAAGTGCTTTGAAAGGTGAGTATACAAACCTCTGTAAACAGGTAAGTTTAAAAAAAAAAACTATGGGAATATCCAATTCGGACTCAGCGGAGGGTAAGGAATACAATGCAGTAATTATTAGAAAATGAATTTTGAATGAACTCCGCTTTAATACAGTGATCAGTGCTAATACGTATATGTACACTGTCACTGTAAAAAAAGGTTGATCTCTTTTCTGACTGGCGAAAAGGGATGGATTTTTTGTCCCTGCATAGCAAGGAAAAAAATCTATCTCTTCCCCTAGTAAAAGCAGCACGCAGCGTACACAAAAACACTGGCTAGGCACACAGTTAACCCTTTTCTTGCCCTAGATGTTAAGCCTCTTCCAAGCCAGTGTCATTAGTACAGTGACAGTGCATATTTTTAGCACTGATCACTGTATTAGTGTCACTGCTTCCCGCAAAGTGTCAGGTAGTGTCCGATGCAATATTGCATTCCTACTTTAAGTCGCTGATTGCCGCCATTACTAGTATAAAAAAAGAATATATACTATAGTTTATTGATGCTATAACGTTTGCGTAAACCAATAAATATACGATTATTGGGGATTTTTTTTTACCAGAAATATGTAGCAGAATACACGTTGGCGTAAATTTATGAAGTAATTCGATTTTTTCAATTTTTTTATATATGTTTTATAGCAGAAAGTAAAAAATATATTTTTTTCAAAATTGTTGGTCTTTTTTTGTTTATAATGCAAAAAATAAAAAACGCAGTGGTGATCAAGTACCACCAAAAGAAAGCTGTTGGAAAAAAAAGACATAAATTGTACTTGGTTAAAGTGTCGCACGACCGCGCAATTGTCAGTTAAAGTAACGCAGTGCCGTATCGCCAAAAATGGCCCGGTCATGAAGGGGGGTAAATGTTCCAGAGATTAAGTGGTTAATAAATACACATTTTTTATTTTATTATTGTTAATGCATTATATTTTTCCCCAAAAAATAGACTATGCTTCTAAACAGTCATAATATGATAGATGACCATAGCAGTCGAAAAACAATCTCGGTGTACACTTTTAGTTATCACTGACTGCGTCCCTTAGCGCTACATGGAGACTGCTGTGTATTTCACCCACGTAAAAGAGGAGCACACAGCACCCCCTACCGGCAAACTCCAGCAAGGAAACTTGCTTTCAGGTCAGAGGCTCCTCTGAGGCCGTGACGTCAGCGCGGCTTTCCGACGTGTCACGTGTAATTAGAGACAGGAGTTGTGGAAACGTTACAGGCAGGAAGATGGCGGCTGGTCTCATCCATGCGGTTCCTGGGGGTGGAGAGAGTAGCGACAGTGATGATGACTGGTATATCGGGGACTACAGAGAGCAGAAAGAGGTATATTTAGTGAAATGCAAGGCCACATAGAAGACTGTGTATGGTGTTAGTCTGTTCCCTATCAGAACTACCTTTGGCACGTGGCTGGGGTGTTCTCTACTTGGTCAATGCATACACTGATAGTTCTGTGGGAATATGCCCATGGGAGGGAATATGCCCATGGGAGGGAATATGCCCATTGGAGGGAATATGCCCATGGGAGGGAATATGCCCATGGGAGGGAATATGCCCATGAGAGGGAATATGCCCATGGGAGGGAATATGCCCATGGGAGGGAATATGCCCATGAGAGGGAATATGCCCATGAGAGGGAATATGCCCATTGGAGGGAATATGCCCATGGGAGGGAATATGCCCATGGGAGGGAATATGCCCATGGGAGGGAATATGCCCATGGGAGGGAATATGCCCATGAGAGGGAATATGCCCATGGGAGGGAATATGCCCATGAGAGGGAATATGCCCATTGGAGGGAATATGCCCATGGGAGGGAATATGCCCATTGGAGGGAATATGCCCATGGGAGGGAATATGCCCATGGGAGGGAATATGCCCATGGAAGGGAATATGCCCATGGGAGGGAATATGCCCATGGGAGGGAATATGCCTATGGGAGGGAATATGCCGATGGGAGGGAATATGCCCATGGGAGGGAATATGCCCATGGGAGGGAATATGCCCATGGGAGGGAATATGCCCATGGGAGGGAATATGCCCATGGGAGGGAATATGCCCATGAGAGGGAATATGCCCATGAGAGGGAATATAATATGCCCATGGGAGGGAATATGCGCATGAGTGGGAATATGCGCATGGAGTCTATAGAGCTGCACGATTCTGGATAAAATGAGAATCACAATTTTTTTTGTTTAGAATAAAGATCACTATTCTCTAACCATTCCCGGCTTAACGCATTTCACATTATACAAAAAAAAATGTGCTAACTTTGTGGTGTGTGTGTGTGTTTTATTTATTTTTTTTTCTTTTTTTTCTTTTACCAATTCAGCTCTGGAAGGTTTAACACCAACCCCCCCGGTTAGTGACCGGACATTTTTTTTGCGATACGGCACTGCGTTGCTTTAATTGACAATTACGCAGTCATGCAATGCTGTACCCAAATAAACTTGATGTCCTTACCCCCCCGCCCCCCACAAATAGAGCTTTCTTTTCTTGATATTTGATCACTTTTTGCGCTATAAACAAATACCACAAAAAAAAAAAAAAATTTATATTCTGCTACATATTTTTGTTAAAATACATACCAATAAGTGGATATTGATTGGTTTTCGCAAAAGTTATAGCGTCTATAAATTATGTGATAGATTTATAGACTTTTTTTTTTTTTTTTTTGCGGAATTGCGGCCGACAAACTTGATACTAAAGCCCTGTACACACACACCGATTGTTGGCCGTAAATTTTCGGCCAACGTCCGATCGGCCGATTGTCGGCTTGTTAGTATGATGCTTCCGACAACCGACTGCGACTTTTCGGCCGAACAAAATCTGGTGTGCATGCTATAAAATTTTTGTTGGCCGACAACACAACGGCCGATTGTTCGTCAGTCTGTACAGATTTCGGCCGACAAAAATCAGATGAGCAAGACTGGGCATGCTCAGAGAAGAAAAAACACACGAAAAGTAAACCAGCACATGACATCACTTCTGCAGTTGGTTGTTGTTGGCCGACAAAATTCGTGTGCAGTCTAGAGCACATTTCAACCAACACAACAACACTGGACAAAAGACGGCCGATCGTTCAGCCGACAATCGGTGCGTGTGTACGAGGCATCAGTGACACTTTTTGGGGACCAGTGACACCAAAACAGTGATCAGTGCTTAACCACTTGCCGACCGCCGCACGACTATTTACTGCAGCGGTCAGCCCCTCACAGGCAAAGCGACGTAGGACTACGTCGCTAGCCTGTGAGGCTCTAGGGAGCGAGCGCCGCCGGAGGCTCGCTCACGGAACCCCCGCCCCCCCCCGCATGTGTGCCCGGCGGACCCGATTGTCCGTTACAGCAGGAGAAAGGCAGGCGGCTAATGTAAACAAAGCCACCTGTCATTCTTCCCTGTGTAAGAATGGAGATCATACGGTTCTGCTATGTAGGACCGTTGATCTCTGTTCTTACACCTCAAGCCACATCCAATCAGATAGAAGCACGCCCCTAGGGACACACTATACCCCTCCCTCTCAAAAAAAAGTTAACCCCTTCACTACCAGTGTCATTTTTACAGTAACAGTGCATATGTATAGCACTGATTACTGTAGTAATGTCACTGTTAACCCCAAAAGTGTCAAAAATGTCAGTCAAGGGTCCGATCTGTCCGCCGCAATGTCGCAGTCCCGCAAAAAAAATCGCAGATCGCCGCCATTATTCGTTAAAAAAAAAAATGACAAAAATCTTTGCCTTAGTTATTAAACGCAATAACTTTTGCGCAAACCAATCAAAATATGCTTTTTGCAATTTTTTTTTTAACAAATTGGCCTAAAATGTTAAATTTTGATTTTTACATTTTTTTGGGGGGGGGGGATTTCATATAAAAAAATGTGAAAAATAGTGTTATTTTTGCAAAATTGACGCTCTTTTTTTTGTTTATAGCGCATGATCAAAAAATCGCACAGGTGTTCAAATGCCACCAAAAGAAAGCTCTGTGGGAAAAAAAAGGACGTCAAATTCGTTTAGGTACAGCGTCGCAGGACCGCGCAATTGTCCGTTAAAGTCACGCAGTGCCAAATCGCAAAATAGGCCCTGGTCAGGAAGGTGGTAAAATCTTCCGGGGCTTAAGTGGTTAAAAGAAAAAAAATGCACGGTTACTTTATGACACTGGTAGGGAAGGGGGTTAATGCCAGGGGTAATCAAAGGGTTAAGTGTGCTCCCAGGGAGTGCTTTCTAACGGTAGGGAAAGTGGATGCACTAGAGGAAATGGGAGATCTGTGTTTCAGCCTAGCTTAAACACAAGCTCTTTCTTCCTCTGTGACAGAATTGTGGTCTGCCTTGTTTACATAGGCAGAACGCCGCTCTGTGATTCCTCCCAATGATTGGCGGGATGGCAGCTGGACCTGCTGATTGGCTCCAGCTGTGTGTAATTACAGTGGCGCGCGCCCACGACATCTGCATAAAAATCACATACATGTACATAGTTTTGCGCAACTGGGCCGTTGTGCTGCAGTATATATGCGGCAGGTGGTCCGGAAGGGGTAAATTCATTAAAGTGTATTTTTTTTCCCCCCCAAAAATTGCATTTTGAAAGACTGCTGCACAAATAAAATGTGACATAAAATCAGGGTTTGTACGGTCATTAAATTCCTGGAAAAGTCATAGAAATTTGAAATGGCACTTTCCAGGCCTGGGAAAGTTTTGGAAAATGACTGAACCCCACAAAGTTATGGAAAAGTCATGAAATTGAGAAGGGCGACACTGTGGAGCAGATGCTTAATAATTTTATTGACACATTTTACGTGGTGTAAGCGTCTATCTGCATAGGAGGTAGGCGTCCTTCCGGGTCCGTGGTTTTTCCCTGAGACTGGCTAGCAGCAGCCGAGAGAACCAATCAGGGCCTCACTTCTGATCGAGGCAGCGGTGAAGCGCATAGTCACTGGAGGGCCGCATGAACGTGATGATGCGGGGGTGCGGTAACCGGTTTCGGAGCACGCATGCACGCTTACACCACGTAAAATGTGTCAATAAAATTATTAAGCATCTGCTCCACAGTGGCACCTTTCTGTCTTTTCTGCCTGTTTGTGGGACTGTGGCTTTTGCCTACAAAGAGTATGTGCCACATATTTGTGAAATCTGGCTGCACCTTCATGACTGCCTGAACTGAAGCTTTATCCCCAAGCAGGAGCGCCCATTAATATTCTTTCTCCAGTAGACTTAATATAAGTGTAAGCGCCGCATCTGTGCCATCCATACCAGTCTGGCTGCACCTCCATCATGACTGCCTGAACTGAAGCTTTATCCCCAAGCAGGAGCGCCCATTAATCTTCCCGGGATGTGCTAAATGTACAGTGTGTCCTAAAACGTTTGACATTTCGAACATGGGATAGGCAGCGCTCTCTAGCCACGCTAAAGGTGCAAAGCACCAGTCTGCAGCTGAAGTGGCACCGGCTCCCAGCTTACTTACTTGAAGTCATTGAAAAGTCATGGAATTTTATTGGTAAAAATGTGTATGAACCCTGTAAAATATGACCGCCATTTTATTATCTAGGGCAGGAGTCCTCAAACTTTTTAAACAGGGGGCCGGTTCACGGTCCCTCAGACACTGCTGGGGGGGCCGGACTATAGTTTGAAAAAAAATATGAACGAATTCCAATGCGCGTCATTTTTTAATGTTGGGGGGGGGGGTGCGCAAACAGAAAAATGTTAATAGGCATGGCTTTGCGGCAAAAAACACTGTAAAAAATTGCGTGACTTTGAGGTCACAAGTGTGAAAGGGGCCTTCAGTAATCAAGGTATAGTGTGCCCCCTTTCAATGCAGGGTGACCACAGTGTGCCCCCTTTCAATGCAGGGTGACCACAGTGTGCCCCCTTTCAATGCAGAGTGACCACAGTGTGCCGTGCCCCCTTTCAATGCAGAGACCAGTCAGTGCACTTACCTGCAGCGGCGGCTTCTCCTCAGTCCCCCGCGTCTCCTCCAGTCCTCCCGCCTCCTCCTCGGCCGATGGCATGTGTTTGCTTTTTGGCCAGGTCTCGGACCTGCTTCCTGATTGGCCGGGGGGAGGATCCGTGTGACCAAATCAAATTTCCATTTTCACACAAATGGGTGGGCTAGGGTGCACTGCTCTGTGCCCGGGTCCACCTTTTTCTGAAGCCTATTAGAGCCTCTTGCTCTAATTAGGTGATTCAGAAAAAAAAAAAAGATTCATCCCGGCCGGCTTCAGGACCCTGGCGCCCGCGGGCCGTATGAGGACCCCTGCTCTAGGCTCTCTGCTAAAAAAATATGTTTGTGGGTTTTTAGCAAAAAATACTGATTCTAACTTGTAAGCAACAAGTGTCAGAAAAGGCCCCTTTCACACCTGTGCGACTTGTTGTCCTGCAACTTGAGACTGCAAAGTTGCATGACAAGTCGTACCCCATGTTTTCCAATGAGTACCGTTCGTATCTGTACGACCTCAAAGTAGTCCCTACACTAATTTGGTCCGACCTTTGATAGGACTTGAGGTTTAAGATTACACAGGCATTGCTTCAAGTCAATTTTCAGGTTGAACAAGTGTGAATTGGCCTGCGTAGTTAAACTGAACTCATTTACAGATTGAAGATTATCCCTTTGGTTTCTTTTTATCTCTCAGCTCTGAGCAAAGTTGTAATAAAATTTGCCAGCTGCTTTTTTTTTTTTTTTTGACAGCTGTGAGCAGAGAACTGCTCTGCGCTTATTACAATAATCGTGGAAATGCCAGATTAAGATAGTGAGTGGGGTTGAATCAAGATGTCTTTGAACAAACACCGGGTAGCTCTAACATGGAGGAATATACATATAGGGGGATATGCACATGGAGGGTACTAAAGCAGACTTTCTGCAAAGTTTTGCAAATCTCTCATATTTGTCTCCCCATCTCCTGGGCCATGTTCAAATGGGCGCTGAGGACAGTGAACGGACCATTTTGCAGTGTGCCTAGACTCCAGGCGGTGGGTGCAGGCAGCTAACTGACATCTATGGGGACACAGTGGCAGCATGGACCTGGCCACTTGTCCTAATGTGACAGTGAGTGCCCTTGAATGCGCACCCAGTCGATGTCATAGTGTTTAACCACTTTCCAACTGCGCTTTAGCCAAAAGATGGCTACAGCGTGGTTGTCCAGTTCTGGGTGAGCGTCCATGGATGTCCTGCCAGAAGCTTGCCCCCTTTGGCAGCTTGCTTGGGCTTTTCCGACCCAGCTGGCGTGTATGCTGGCTGGCCGGCCGGACAGCTGAACAAAGCCTGGGTCTGCTCTCCGCTATGGTATCCCAGAAGCGACAACCTGACATCCCTTCCGGTCTACCTAGGTGCCAACTGCTGTACAAATTTCCCCATAGTTTCTTTAATACTACAGCCGTCTGCTTCATCCAGTACCCAAAATGTTGTTGTATATATTTCTGAAATACTGCAATCCCAAAATATACCACATTTTGGCTACTAGATGGAGCTGATGTTTATAGAAAGTCAAAGTATTGGAGACAATACCCAGAAAATTCATGCAGCCTGGATGATACTTGTGACATTTGCCCAACTAATGTTTTATAAATCCCTTTTATAGATGTGATATGTACAGTTTATTAACACATTCTGATGTTGCAATACTGTGTTCAGGCATTGATTTTTTTTTTTGCCTTCAGGCATTAAAGTGATAAAGTCAAGATTTTTTTTCCTATTAAAAATAAACATGTTGTTCTTGCCTTGCTCTGCTCCTTCTCTTCTCAGGTCCCCTGCTGGTGCTCCTCCTCCTCCTGCCAAGTACCCCTACAGCAAACATCTTGCTGTAGGGGTACCCAAGCAGTCTTGCTCCCAAGCCGCTGCTCTGCGTGTCCATTAAGACATGGAGCCGAAGCTTGGCACTGCCCTCTCTTGCTTCTCATTGGTTTACTGGCTGTGATTGACAGCAGCAGGAGACAACGTGCTGAGAAATTGTTCTTTTCTCTCCTCCCCTTCCAGGACGGCCCAACAGTGAGAGAGATGACAGGCTCCTCCCTACCGGAAACACAATCAATTAAGATATCGTTAAAAGGCCCCACCTTTCCCTCTGGCCCTCAGTTTAGATTGTGTTTCTTCCTACGAGAGAAACGTCGATTAAGATCTTACCTGCAGACTCCTAGAGTTGAAAGGTATCCTGTGAGCCAGGTTCAGCAGAAGGCTACGGGTTCCCCTTGGGGGACCCTACGAGCGGAGCAGTTCCTGCCCTCCCCTCCGGGGAACTCGCAGGTCGACCACAGAACAAGCCCTCGGTCACCCTTGATTGTGTTTCCAGGTCTTGTTTCCGGCACCAGCAGCTCTCCTCCACGGAAGATTTGAATTTCCCGCCGGGCCGGCGCTCCAAGCCTCGCCTTCAAACCGGAACTTCCGGAGCAACGTCAGACGCGTGCGACATGGGGAAGAAGAGGAACATGGAGGAGACGCCGGAGCCGCTCGTTAGCGGTAAAGCAGAATCTAAGGCTATCGGAGCTCGGAGCTGCAAAAACAGGGGCTCTCATGAATTCAGCCAGAAGAGCCATTTGGCTTAAAGCGGAGTTCCACCCGAAATTTATACTTACCTCCATCTTCTCGCTCCCGGTCACCTGAAAAACAAATGGATAATCGCAATTTTTTTTTTTTTTCACTTACCTTTTAGAGAAAATATACTCACCTTACTTCCTTCTTCCTCCCCTCGGCGGCCACGGCGATTCGTCACTTCCTGGCTTTTGCAATGATTCCTGGGAGCTGAACGTCATCGCTCCCAGGAATCATTGCGCCTGCACCGGCCCCGACGTCAGTTCCGGGGCGCACCCTTTATTGTCTGGCATTACAGGGGCAATGGATTCTCAGGAGGGCAAATTTCCTACCGCCTTGGTGGAAAGCCAGGGGACCGCTGTTTCCCCCCCAGGGGGGGATTTAGCCACTATTGTGGCTGGCCTTGCTGCTCAGGTGCAGATGCTGGTGGCTGCTCAATCTACTAAAAGACCCAGAATTGCTCTTTCCTCTGATTCTGAGGGTGAAGGTGATGGGGTTGTTATGGCGGGGGCCTCCTTATCGGGGTCCCGCTCCTCCCTGGATCTAGTGGGGTCCGAGGTGGAGGCTGAAGTTGAAGGGGTTGATAATTCTCCCCCTGGCTCGCCTGAAGAGCTTGCAATCATGGATGAATTGATTGCTTCCATAAAGCAAACACTGCGTTTGCAGGATGAAGTGTGTCCCCCCGCTGCCTTGGCGGCCTATGGGACGCAGAGAAAACGCAGGACGCCGCAGGTTTTTCCCTGCAATGATGATTTTCAGCGCGCTGTTAAGGAACAATGGCGCAATCTGCGCAAACCTTTTGCTGTACCAAGTAGGTTCAAGCTGCGTTATCCTTTCTCGCCTTCCACTGATGAAAGGTGGTGTGTGCCTCCCCCAGTGGATCACGCAATTGCGGTTTTAAACAAGGCCACTGCGATTCCTGCAGAGGATTCCCCTGTGTTCCGTGATGCCACGGATAGGAGATTGGAGTCTCTTGCCCGTCATACTTATTCTGTTACGGGTTCTATGCTTAAAGCTCTGTTTGCTTCTCTCATGGCGGCCCAGGCGATCGCAAGTTGGACGCAGATGCTTAGGCGCGTCCTAGTGGCCGACTCGGCCTCGCCGGCGACCCTGGATATGGTGGATCAAATCCACCAGGGTGTCATGTATCTGTGTGATGTGGACCTGGACCTGGTTCCATTGGCTGCACGTGTGCACAGCGTGGCGGTGTTGTCTCGCCGCCTGGTTTGGTTAAAATGTTGGTCGGTGGACCAATCTTCACGTAAGACCTTAGCCAATCTGCCTTATGATGGGTCTCGCCTTTTTGGGGAGTCCTTGGATGTGTTGATTAAGGGGATCACCGGGGGTAAGAGCACTCTCTTGCCCCATTTCCCCAAGGCTAAGGGGGCTTCTGGGAAGAAGCATGCTAATTTTCGGCCCCCTCGGGGGTCCTTTTGTGCCTTTCGGCCGCACTACAAGGGCAAACCGTTCAAAGGTCAAGGCTCTCAGAAGAAGCCCTGGTCTGGGAAACAGAAGTCCGGCCAATCCGGATCTGCAGCCCATAACAGTTCGGCCTGAACGGGCGCCCTCACCCAGTTTTGGGGTGGGGGGACGCTTGCTCGGTTTTCTTCAACCCTGGTTGGCCCGCGTGCGGGACAGATGGGTTCAGGAGATCGTTCGATCTGGTTACAAGATCGAGTTTCTCTCTCGGCCGGAGAGCAGATTTTTTCCCTCAAATCTTCAACTGTCTCCAGAGCGTTTGCGGGACCTGCACCTGGCGGTGCGGGACCTGAGGGCTCAGGGAGTGGTGGTTCCGGTGCCTCATCGGGACAGATTTCGGGGGTTTTATTCCAATCTGTTCACCGTGCCCAGAAAGGAGGGCAAGGTTCGTCCAATTCTGGACTTGAAGGCTCTGAACCGCTCTGTGCGGGTTCGCAAGTTCCGCATGGAATCCCTGCGGTCGGTGGTGGCTGCCCTGGTTCCGGGGGAATTCATGGCCTCCATCGATTTGAAGGATGCGTATCTTCACATCCCCATTTTCGAGGGTCACCAGAGGTTCCTTCGATTTGCCATTGCGGAGGATCACTACCAGTTCGTGGCGTTGCCTTTTGGTCTCGCCTCGGCTCCGCGGGTCTTCACCAAGGTGCTTGCACCGGTTCTGGCATTATTGAGGGCCCAGGGCATTTCTGTCCTGGGGTATCTGGACGACATTCTGGTTCGGTCTGCGACCAGCCAGGGTCTGGAGAAGGACCTGTCTGTCACGATGCAAACTCTGCAGGAGTTTGGTTGGACGATAAATTTTCCAAAGTCAACACTGAGTCCGTCGGTTCGTCTTCCCTACCTGGGAATGATTCTGGACTCGGTGCAGGCGAAGGTCTTCCTGCCGGAAGACAAACTCAGAACTCTTCAGGAGGAAGTCAGGTCCCTCAGGGACGTTCCGCACTCGTCTCTGCGGACGTGCATGAGATGTCTGGGATTGATGGTCTCGGCCTTCGAGGCGATTCCCTTCGCCCAGTTTCACACGCGGGGTCTCCAAGCGGAGATCCTGTCCAGGTGGGACGGGCGACCTCAATCTCTGGATCTTCAAATCTCGTTGAGTCATCGCACCAGAAGAAACCTTCTGTGGTGGCTCCAGTCCCCGATGGTGTCCGCGGGCAAGTTGTTTCGTCCTGTCTCGTGGACGGTGATCACCACGGATGCCAGCCTGTCGGGCTGGGGTGGTGTTCTGGGCGTTCTATCCGCCCAGGGAACTTGGTCGGAGGGGGAGTCTTCCCTTCCGATCAACATTCTGGAATTGCGTGCGATAAGTCTCTGTCTTCATCGCTGGACGGACCGGCTGCAGGGCTGCCCGGTTCGGGTGCAGACGGACAATGCCACGGCGGTGGCCTACATCAACCACCAAGGGGGCACCAGGAGTGCCCGAGCGGCTCGAGAAGTGGCCGACATTCTGTCTTGGGCCGAGACTCATGTCCCGGCGATAACGGCGGTTCACATTCCGGGGGTGGAGAACTGGCAGGCGGACTATCTGAGTCGCCAGACCCTGGATCAGGGGGAATGGTCTCTCCACCCGGCTGTCTTCCAGATGTTGTGCGCGAAGTGGGGTCTTCCAGATGTGGACCTGTTCGCGTCTCGTCAACAAGGTGAAAAGGTTCGTGGCAAGGACGCGCGACCCTCGGGCAGACGCGTCGGACGCGTTAGTGGCCCCGTGGCATCAGTACAGGCTGATGTACGCGTTTCCACCGATTCAGTTGCTGTCCAGGTTCCTTCGCAGGTTACACTCGGAACGCAGCACGGTGATTCTTGTGGCACCGGACTGGCCTCGCCGGTCCTGGTACGCAGACCTTGTGAATCTGGCGGTCGACGCTCCGTGGCGTCTGCCTCTTCGAGACGATCTACTGTCTCAAGGACCGATATACCATCCTGCTTTACAGTCGCTGGCTTTGACGGCCTGGCTGTTGAGACCGAGGTCCTGAAGGAGAAGGGTCTCTCCCCAGAGGTCGTTCATACCTTGATCAACTCGAGGAAGTCTTCCTCGGGGAAGGTTTATTACCGTACTTGGAAGGCCTATTTTGCCTGGTGTGAGTCCAGGGGGTTTTCACCCCGCACGTGCTCGGTTTCCCGTGTGCTGTCTTTCCTTCAAACGGGTGTTGACCAGCGTTTGGCGCTGGCTACGATAAAGGGTCAGGTGTCTGCACTGGCCGTTCTGTTTCAACGTCCCGTGGCTTCCAACTCCTTGGTTGGCACTTTTGTTCAGGGTGTGCGGCATCTGGTTCCTCCTAGGAGGGATCCTTTGCCCCCTTGGGACTTGAATCTCGTTCTGTCTGTGTTGCAACGTGCTCCTTTTGAACAGATCAGGGAGATCTCGTTGTCTATGTTGTCCAAAAAGGTCGCCTTTTTGGTGGCGATCACTTCGGCTCGCAGAGTGTCGGAGCTGGCAGCTTTGTCCTGCAAGTCTCCGTACCTGGTTGTTCATTTGGATAAGGTGGTCTTGCGACCTAATC
The DNA here is from genome assembly GCF_965119305.1 of Pelophylax lessonae. NCBI lineage: Eukaryota > Metazoa > Chordata > Amphibia > Anura > Ranidae > Pelophylax > Pelophylax lessonae. Next base: position 226,935,337 of record NC_138771.1, read on the forward strand.
CTTCTTTTCTTCCGAAACGAGTTTCGGAATTCCATCTTAATGAGGATATTGTCTTACCTTCGCTGTGCGCGAAGCCTAAACATCCTAAGGAGGCGAGATTGCATTCTCTGGATGTTGTTCGGGCGATAAGGGTTTACCTTAAACCGACTGAGTCTTTTCGAAAGACGGACTCCTTGTTTGTTCTTCCAGAGGGTCCTCGGAAGGGCATGGCGGCTTCGGCCTCTACCATCGCCAAATGGATCAGGCAGACCATTGAACAGGCCTATGCTTTGCAGGGGAAGGTTCCCCCCTGTGCCTGTGAAGGCGCACTCTACTAGATCTTTGAGTACGTCTTGGGCCTGTCGTCATGGGGCTTCTGTAGCCCAGGTGTGTAAGGCGGCGACCTGGTCGACCGTACACACGTTCACAAGATTCTACAAAGTAGATGTTCAGGCATCGGCGGATGCTTCCTTTGGCCGCAAGGTTCTTAGTGCGGCAGTTCCCTAGGGTCCCTTGTTGGGGATCTCTGGCTGTTGGGATAAGTTTTATATCCCCTGGTTTTTTGTCTTTTCCTGGGTTGTTGCTCCTGTTGAGCACTTGTTTTTTTCTGTTGCCCAGCTGGTTTCCTTCCTTTGGTAAGGTTCCTTTCTTTGATGCGGAGACTGCGTTGCCTTTTCGGCGCGGATGCGTTTCCCACCCCTCCATGTTTGCACTGCTTTGGGACGTCCCCATATGTGACGAATATGAAGAGGCGGCGACTGTCGGAGGACGTAAGAGAAAACTGAATTTTTGTAAAATCTTACCTGTAAAATTCCTTTCTCTGAGTCCTCCGACAGTCGCCGCCCCCGCCCCTCTTTTGGGGTTTGGTTGTATACTCTACTGCTATTCCACTAAAACTGAGATATGGTTGCAGGAAGTAGGAGGGTATTGACTGAGGGGACCACCCCTTGAGGGTGGGATATGTTAAAAGCTTTAATGTTAACATATTCTGTTGCCTAGCTACTCCTTCGGAGCAAAGTCTAATACCCCATATGTGACGAATATGAAGAGGCGGCGACTGTCGGAGGACTCAGAGAAAGGAATTTTACAGGTAAGATTTTACAAAAATTCAGTTTTCCTCTTCCACCTCAACCGCAAGGGACAAAAAATGACTCCAAAATCAAAGTAGGGGGCAGACTGAATCCGTTTCCTCCCAGCTGGGAAGGAATGACAGTCCCTCTATATACCCTCAGCATCCTAACAATAGCAGGGTTCGTACGGTCATGAAAATCCTGGAAAAGTCATGGGATTTTGACATGACACTTTCCAGGCCTGGAAAAGTTATGGAAAATTAGTAAACCCCACTAAGTTTTGGAAAAGTCATGGGATTTTGTGCATTATTTAATTTAGAAAATGTCTCCGGGCCCCCTGTATTCTGTGGGAGCAGGGGACAGTAAGTGGACTATTTTCTCTGTTTCGGGTTTAGGCGGATTAATTAGCCGCAGCACAGCTGAAGCCTGGACACTGGTCCTGGTATAAGGAATTTTCTGGTATATAGAGCATTTTTCACAACTGACATGCCAACATTCAGATGTGAGGGAAGTCATAGGTTTGGTGAACTTTCGGGTACATACCTGTCCAGCTTCTGAGCCCAGGTAAAAATCTTCCCTTAATCTATTTCCCTTAAGTTGTCTTCTCTTTACCCATCACTATGGAAGATAAATAAATAGTAATTTAAAGGGGGCCTGCAAAGTGTGTCTGTCAGGGAGCCTCCTTTTTAAATCATGCTCCTGAACAGAGTAGTCTTTACGCCAGATCCGTTTTGTTGATCAGAGTAGTGTGTTTTTTTGATATCTTGATCCAAGATATCTGCATCACTCCTAATGGAGTGGAGGTAAAACTCGCTGCAGGCAGTGGTCCCACCCTAATGTAGGCCTGTGGTTACTTCATTATCCTCTCATGTGTTGCCGTCCTGGAAGGTGAGAGGAGAAAACCGTCCATTAGACTTAACGTTAACGGTGTTTCTACAAACCTTTCAGGACGGCAGGCCTACTTCCTGCCCTGTTAAAAGGGTGAGGAAAGAATGTAAACAATAGGTGGAAAGTACCTAAGTGATTATACATCCCTTGTGAATCGGTTGAAGAACTACTTTTTTACAACTGAGGGACAAGGGTCAGGCCTTTTAACAGCTGTGAACTGATTGTTTCCTGTAGGGTGGAGCCTCTCATCTCTCATCTGTTGCCGTCCTGGGAGGTTAGTAGAAACACCGTTACCGGTAAGTCTAATGGACGGTTTTTTGAACTAGGAGACTGCAGATTCTTGCTACAAGACAGCACTGTCACTGATACCACGTTGGTCTTGTTCTAAAACGTAGAACTTGCACTGATATACAGTGCATTTGGATGTATTCCCAGCCTTTGCCATAACACTCAAAATTAAGCTCAGGTGCATCCTGTTTCCACTGATCATCCTTGAGATCTTTCTATATTGATTGGAGTCCACCTGTGGTAAATTCTGTTCATTGGACAAAGCATGATTTGGAAAGGCACACACCTGTCTATGTAAGGTCACACAATTAACAGTGCATGCCAGAGCATAAACCAAGCCGTGAAGTCCAAGGAATTGTCTGTAGACGTTCTGGAGCCTTGAAAGTCCCAATGAGTACAATCGCCTCCATTATCCATAAATGGAAGATGTTTGGAACCAGACGGGGCCTCCGGGCCAAACTGACCAATCGGGGCAGAAGGGCCTTAGTCAGGGAGGTGACCAAGAACCCGATGATCATTCTGACAGAGCTCCAGCGTTACTCTGTGGAAAGAGGAGAACCTTCCAGAAGAACAACCATCTCTGCAGCACTTCACCAATCAGGCCTGTATGATAGTGGCCAAATTAAAGCCACTCCTCAGTTAAAGGCACACAACAGCCCGTCTGGAGTTTGCCAAAGTGCATCTGAAGGACTCTCAGACCATGAGAAACTAAATCCTCTGGTCTGATGAAACAAAGACTGAACACTTTGGTCTGAATGGCAAGTGTCATGTCTGGAGGAAACCAAGCACTGCTCATTTCCTGGCCAATACCATCTACAGTGAAGCGTGGTTATGAAATAGTTACCTTAGAACGAGCCCCCGCCGTGCCGCCCGCTTACCTCTATGACGGGCGACATGTTCATCTGATTGGCCGGAGCCGCGGTGATGTCACTCACTCACGCGCGCGGGAGCTGACGGTCACGGGGCTCTGAAGGAACGGCACCAGCGGTGCTGGTAATGGTAATGGTAATCTAGCTGGAAATGGCTGATTTCTAATGGAATATCTACATAGGTATACAGAGACCCATTTCCAGCAACCATCACTCCTGTGTTCTAATGGTACATTAGCTAATCATGTTAAAATGATAACTGATTACAAAACCCTTGTGCAATTATGTTAGCACAGCTGAAAACTGTTGTGCTGATTAGAGAAGCTTTAAAACTGGCCTTCCTTTGAGCTAGTTGAGTATCTGGAGCATCAGCATTTTGTGGGTTCAATTATACTCTCAAAATGGCCAGAAAAATAACTTTCTTCTGAAACTCGACAGTCCTTATCTTGTTCTGAGAAATGAAGGCTATTCCATGCGAGAATTTGCCAGGATACTGAAGATTTCCTACAACGCTGTGTACTACTCCCTTCAGAAACACAAACGGGCTCTAACCGGAATAGAAAGAGAAGTGGGAGGCCCTGGTGCACAACTAAGCAAGAGGACAAGTACATTAGAGTCTCTAGTTTGAGAAATAGGCGCCTCACAGGTCCTCAACTAGCAGCTTCATTAAATGGTACCCGCAAAACGCCTCAATGTCTACAGTGAAGAGGCGACTCCGGGATGCTGCCCTTCTAGGCAGAGTGGCAAAGAAAAAGTCATATCTGAGACTTGCCAATAAAAGGAAAAGATTAGGATGGGCAAAAGAACAGACATTGGACAGAGGAAGATTGGAAAAGTGTTCTGGACAGACAAATCTAAATTTGAGGTGTTTGGATCACATAGAAGATGCTGGAGGAGTGTCTGTCAAGAATGGTGGAGATTATGTGATTGTCTGGGGCTGCTTTGGTGCTGGTAAAGTGGGAGATTTGTACAAGGTAAAAGGGATTTTGAATAAGGAAGGCCATCGCTCCATTTTTCAACGCCATGCCATACCCTGTGGACAGCGCTTGATTGGAGCCAATTTCCTCCTACAACAGGACAATGACCCAAAGTACACCTCCAAACTATTAGGGAAGAAGCAGTCTGCTAGTATTCTGTCTGTAATGGCGTGACCAGCGCATTCATCAGATTTCAACCCTATTGAGCTGTTGTGGGAGCAGCTTGACCGTATGGTACGTAAGGAGTGACCATCAAGCCAATCCAACTTGTGGGAGGTGCTTCAGGAACAGTGGGGTGAAATTTCTTTAGATTACCTCAACAAATTGACAGCTAGAATGCCAAAGGTCTGCAAGGCTGTAAATTGCTTTCATCAAATAATTCTCCATTTGCAGCAAAGTTTGAAGGACAGAATTATTTCAAATAAAAATCAATATTTCTTACGTCCTCTTGACAGTTGCAGCCCGTTCAGTATGCCTTTACCATTGGGTAATGGCGTCCTCTTCAGGTCTAAGCTAGGCAGTGAAACAGTTTAGTAAAAAACTTTACACTGAGACACACCTCTTGGGGGCTGTCCCTCAGACATTACCCATCAGCCACTTGGTGCTGCTCTCCAGTTTCTTGCTGCCTAGCGTCAGGAGTAGGTCTAGGTTTCCCAGCTGGGACCGATGTCTCAGTTTTCTGTCTTTTTCTTTGAAAAAAGTTTTTGTTTTTTCTTTCATTTTCCTCACCCACTCTCGCTAGTTAGTCAGGGGGATCCCTGGAGGACTACAAGCGACAGCAGAGCTGGGCCTCGCACTGGATAATATAGATCCTTACGGTGTCCCAGCCTGCCAACGAGCGTGCGCAGGTTTTTTGGTACGCCCAGGCCTCGCCTCGACTGTGCCCCTGTGGACGGGTACAAGCCTGCGGAGAGCCTCTTTGCCGGGATGTCTCAACTCCAGAACGCCCTGTGTTGCAGCGTCCCCTTCCTGGCTGACGGCACCCCCACTCAGGGTGGGAGGTGCCCCGTGTCGGAGCGGAGCTCGCGGTCCGTGGTATGGTGAGTGATACTACCCCCGTGTCCCTGGGACGGTTACCTGTGGGGGGAGTTATGTGGGCCCACTCCTTGGGGGAAGGCAGAAAACGTGGTATCTGTAGTGTCCCCCTCCCTGGCCATTTATGGGCGGCCCCTATCTCTCTCTGCCCCTCTGGGGGCGCTCTGCGATGACCACTGCCTGGTGGGGGCCTATTACATGTCCTGGGGTTGTCTGAGGTGTCCCTGCGGTGGCCAGTATCTGGGTTTTTCACTGACTTGGCGCCCTTCGGTCGGCCGCCATTTTGGGTGAGGGCAGTATGTTTGGCTTCCTTGTATGGGCAGCAGCCATTTTACAAGCATTTGGCTTCCTTTTTCACTTCTTCCTCCGCTGCTGCAGCTCGTGATATGGTCTGGTACAGTACACTGTGGGGCTCTCTTGTGTGTTTCAGACATTTCACCCTATATTTGTGCTTTCCCTGTTTCTTTATCAGTTTTTAGGGGGACTCCCACAGCGGTGTAGATTTGCGGTGCTGGCGCAGGTAGCGCCAAATTAAAGGGCCAGTGTCCAAAAAAAAAATTTATTTAAAAAATGGAGTCCCAGGATAGCAAATTCCCCACAGACCTGGTTGGTTGTTAAAGCGGAGTTCCGGGCATAAAATCGATATTTTTTTTTTGTGCCCGTCCGCTTCTACGCCTTCACCTGAAAAGGAATTGGATAGTTAGGTTTTTTTTTTTTTTATTTACTCCCCTTGTAATTGAAGATCGAAGATACTCACCTAGTCTTCACTTCCTCCCTCTGTGCCGCGGCTCCGTCGTCACTTCCGGGCTTGCACTGATTCCTGGGAGCTGAACGTCATCGCTCCCAGGAATCATTGCGACGGCCCCGGCCCCGCTCGTCACTTCCGGGCGACGCCGCATTCCCCTGCTAAACAGCTTCTGGTGTAATGTTCTGGTACCTTTGGTACCCTAATTCCACTTTCCTTAGTGTATGCGCCCCACCATTCTCTTTTGGTAAGGTGCGCATACACCTTTAAGACCGATGCTGTCATCATTGAGCGCCGCAGGAGCGGCTATTTCAACCGCCGGCAGTCTTACACTATCTAGCTCTGCATACTAAGGACTGTTACTATCATCTGCACTATCTAGATTGCTAGCTCTTGAGCCTACTAACATCTATCCTTGCACTGGGTTAGTCTCTCCTGTATGTCATCTGCTATCCTATCATCTACTACCATACATGATTGCTAACCTATCTGCATCCTTCCTGTTACCATCTCATTCTCAAGAACATTCCTCTCAAGTGTCTGTCAACTATTGTCTCTACTTAAACCTGTCTCTTCAGCCTATCACCACTATACTACTATATACATAGATCACTCCAGGAACATCTTATTGAGTGTGTATATTTGTATGCTGAATCAGAGACTATCCACAGTGATGAGTCTTGGGAGTTGGGATTGGTATCTCAGCGTTTCTCTACATGACTACTGAGTGGAGTATTTCTGCAGCTGCAAATCCACATTGTTCAGAAAACGCAGGAGCGTTATATCTGGGCATGCAGAAGGGGCCGGTGCAGGCGCATTCTGGGAGAAGAAGAGGCGGAAGAAGACGCGGAAGAGGACCCACAAGAGAGATGGAAACGCTGTGGAAGAAATTTTATAAGTGAGTATTTCTTCTAAAAGGTAAGGGCGAACCGGGACAGATCAGAGGCTAGCCATTGTGGAATGTACTAGCCCTGTGGAATGGAATGTACTAGCCCTGACTGTCCCGGGGGTATGTTTGTTGAAAAATGATTTCTGTGCCCGGAACTCCACTTTAAGGAACTCCTGAATCCACGTCCATGGCCTCCTTATCTGCTGCACTTGCGACCTTGACGTCAAAGGTTGATCTGCTGATGTCTGAAGTACTACTCAAAAACGGCAGATGCCCCTCTGTCTTCTGAGTCAGAGCCTGATTTGGTTGCCATGGACAATGTCCCCCCTGAGGAGTCCCAGTCCTCCCATTTGGATGGGGAGGGGGAGGAGTCCTCTCCTCCCCATCCAAATGACGAAGCACTAATTTGCTCCGTCAGGGAGACTTTAAATATTGATGATGAGCCCACCCAGTCAGGTACGCGGGTTTCCTTCGGGCCCCGCAAAGCCCAGAAGTCAGGTCAGGGTTTCCCCTGCCCCAAGGAGTTTCACAAGACCGTGAACGAACAGTGGCATCGCATCAAGCATATGCTGGGGGTGCCCAAGCGGTTTCAATACCGCTATCCCTTTTGCGGATCTTGTCAACAATCGTTGGACTGCGTCGCCTAAGTTAGACCACATGGTTTCCAGGTTGAATAAATCCACGTTGATGCCCATGGCGGACTCCCTGGTGTTCAGAGACCCGGCGGATAGGTGCATGGAGGCACTTTCTCGCCACTCGTATTTGATGCCAGGCTCCCTGCTCAAACCTGTGTTCGCTTCTATGATGGTTTCACAAACAGTCGCTGAATGGTTTAAGGTGCTTAGGCGCACCTTAGTGGTGGAAACGGTCCTTCCAACTGTCCTTGACCTGGTGGATCAAATGGACCAGGCCGTCATGTACCTATGCAATGCGGCCCTGGATGTGGCTCCTTTTTTGGTCGCGAGGTTATCTGCGGTTGGGGTCGCAATCCGCCACATTATTTGGCTAAAAAGTTGGTCGTCTGACCACGCTTATAAGAAGATTGTGTCTGATGTCCCTTATATGGGACATTGTCTTTTTGGGGATACCTTGGATGAGTTGATCAAGGGTAGGAGTACCTTTTGCCCCAAAACTCTTAAGGGAAAATCACCCCGCGCTAGGCGGGGTCCTTCATTCAAGGCTCATTGTGAGTCCTTTTGTGCCTCAGGGGCACAGGAGAAAGGTAAATCCTTCAAGGCCTCCGGCGGTCACAAGAAGCCATTGTCCGGGAAGCCCAAGGCCAGTCAACCCGGTGCGGCGGCCCAGTCCGCCTCCGCCTGAAGGGGCGCCCTCACCTGTTTCAGGGGTAGGGGGACGTCTGCGCTGCTTTCGGGAACCCTGGTTGTCCCAAGTTCGGGACAGGTGGGTTTACTAAGTGATTTGCTTAGGGTACAAGATCGAATTTCGATCTCGCCCCGCAGACAGGTTCTTTCCATCAAATCTCCGTCTGCCTCCCGATAGTTTACCAGATCTCAAGGGGGCTGTGCAAGATCTTTTTCCCCAAGGATTTATTGTATCAGTCCCTCAGCGGGACAGGTTTCGTGGGTTCTTTTCCAACCTGTTTACGGTGCCCAGAAAAGAGGGCAAGGTGCATCCGATTCTGGACCTCAAGTCTCTAAACCGCTCTGTGCGGGTGCAGAAGTTCCGAATGGAATCCATCCGGTCGGTGCTGGCGTTGAGTCAAGGAGATTTTCTGGCCTCCATCGACTTAGGGATGTGCAGATATGCATCCTTTATCTACGAAGGTCATCAGCAGTATCTTCGCTTCGCAGTGGCAGAGGAGCATTTTCAGTTTGTGGCATTACCCTTTGGTCTTCGGCTCCCAGGGTATTCACCAAGGTTTTGGCTCCGGTGCTGGCTTTGCTGCGCAAGAAGGGGATTGCGGTCCTAGGTTATCTGGATGACCCTCTGTTGAGGGTGATCTGACAGTCACGGTTCAGACGCTACAGGAGTTTAGGTGGACCATCAACTTCCAGAAGTCGGCTCTGACTACGTCAGTTGGTCTCAGTTACCAGGGAATGGTCCTGGACTCCGCTCAAGCAAAGGTTTTTCTTCTGGAGGAAAAACTTCAGACCCTGCAGGGTGAGATCAGGTCCCTCAGGGACAATGATCTCTCCTCTTCCGGCCTGCATGCGGTCCTTGGGGCTGATGGTTTCGGCTTTCGAAGCCATCCCGTTTGCTCAGTTTCACACGAGGACGCTGCAAGCAGAGATTCTTGCCAGGTGGGACAGAAAAACTCAGTCTTTGGACAGGATGATATCTTTGAGCCACCACACAAGGACGGAGCTTTCGTGGTGGCTCCTGTCACCCTCCCTGGCACAGGGCAAATCCCTTCTACCACTACTGTGGACGGTGATTACCATGGATGCCAGGCTGTCGGGCTGGGGTGGAGTTCTGGACACAAACTGTGCCCATGCTTGGTCGGTGGAGGAATCTTCCTTACCAATAAAGGTCTGAAGCTCCGAGCGATCAGGGTCTGCTTGTTCCATTGGGCGACTCAGCTGCAGGGTTGTCCGGTTTGTGTTCAAACGGACAACACCACTGCGGTGGCTTGAATCAATCTCCAATGGGCACCAAGAGTGCCCGGGCGGCCAAGGAAGTGGCCGAGATCCTGTTTTGGGCCAAGGCACACGTTCCAGAAATTCACATTTGTTCTGGCTGTTCACATTCCGGGTGTGGAAAACTGTCAGGCGGACTATCTGAGTCGTCAGTCCTTGGATCAGGGGGAATGGTCCCTGCATCCGGAGGTGTTTCACCTCCTGTGTGCCCAGTGGGGGACTCCGGATGTGGATCTGTTCACATCCCATCTCAACAAAAAGGTGGGAAGGTTCGTGGCCAGGGCCCACGATCCTCTGGCGGACGCCACGGACCCATTGGTGGTACCCTGGCACCGGTATCAGCTGATTTATGCCTTCTCTCCGATTCAACTGCTGTCCAGGTTCCTCCGCAGGTTGGCGACAAACAGGTTATTCTGGTGGCCTCAGACTGGCCTCCTTGGTCTTGGTACACAGACCTCGTGCAGATGGTTGTTGAGCCTCCCTAGCGGCTTCTTCTGAGAGACGATCTGCTGTCTCAAGGGCTGATCTTCCATCCTGCTTTACAGTCTCTGGCTTTGACCGCGTGGCTGTTGAAGGCCAAGTGTTGAGAGACAAAGGTTTCTCGGATTCTGTCATTCCTACCTTACTGAAGGCTCAGAAGTCTACTTCCCAGGAAGATTTATCATCGTACCTGGAAGGCATATATTGCCTGGTGTGAGTGGCGAGGGTTTCATCCACGCTCCTTTTCGGTGGCGAGGGTTTTGGCCTTCCTGCAGGATAGTGTGGACCAGCGCTTGGCGTTGGGCACGATCAAAGGTCAGTTGTCGGCCATTTTCTTCCAGCGTCCCTTGGTGACTAATTCCTTAATTTGCATCTTTTATTCAAGGGGTGCGTCATCTGGCTCCCCCGTGGAAGGCTCCCTTGCCTCCGTGGGACCTAAATTTGATTTTGTCAGTTTTTACAGTGGCCTCCCTTTTGAGAACCTCCGAAAAATAGCTATGCCTGTGTTGTCCCAGAAAGTTGCCTTTCTGGTGGCTATCACCTCAGTGTCTGAATTGGTGGCTCTGTCTTGTCGGTTGCCTTATATGGTTGTTCATAGGGATAAAGTGGTCCTGTGGCCCAATCAGTCTTTTCTCCGTAAGGTGGTATCTGATTTTCCACCTCAACCAAGATATTGTTTTGCCTTCGCTTTGTGCGATGCCCAAGCATTCCAAGGAATTTGCCTTGCATTCATTGGATGTGGTCTGTGCGATCAGGGTTTACCTGTCTGCCACAGGGTCCTTTAGGAAGTCTGATTCCCTGTTTGTCCTTCCCGAGGGACCTCGGAAGGATTTGGCTGCGTCGGCTACAACCATTTCCAAATGGATCAGAGAGACTATTGTCCAGGCTTATTCACTGAAGGGTCAGGTGCCTCCTTTCCCTGTGAGGGCACATTCTACTAGAGCCGTCAGTGCCTCATGGGCTTTTCGCCATCAGGCCTCTGACTCAGGTGTGCAAAGCGGCGACATGGTCGTCTGTGCACACTTTCACAAAATTCTACAAAGTTTATGTACTGGCATCGTCTAATGCTTCTTTTGGCTGCAAATTTTGAGCGTGGCGGTTGTTTTGAAGAGACAGGTTGTTCTGTCTCTTCTTGGGGTGAATTTGTTCTGGGGTTGGCTCCTGTTGAGCTTCTGTTGCCCTGTTGGCTCAGTTTGTGTCTCCGGCCTGGTTACCATGTGGCCTTTCTTTGGTTGCATCTTCCCACCCCTCACACCTGCACTGCAATCATCAAAAAATAATTTATTTCAGGAATACAATTCAAAAAGGGAAGTGTGTGTGTGTGTGTGTGTGTGTCTCTCGCTCTTTCTCTCACTCCTTTCTCGCTCTCTTTCGCTCGCTCTTTCTCCAAAAGGCCTTCAGGTTTTTTTTTTTTTTTGTTTTTTTTTAATTCTGCCTTGTCAGGACCTAGTTCCCTGCTGGGATCTCCTGATCCTGGCATTTTTTCTTTTTTCATGGCATTCTTTTCTTGTGTGTGTGTGTGTGTGTGTTGTTTTTTTTTTTTTTTTTTCCCCTGTGATATCTACAATCAGCTGCCATACTGGGCGACTGGCTGTATATCTAGATCCAGTGGTCCCCTCAGTCTAGCCAGCGAGTGCGCACAGACCAGAGCTCCGTGCTGGGTTTGCTGCGACATAGCCCCACCGGACGGGGCTTACCCCGCGAGTTATACGCCTCGCGAGGTCACATGCAACCGGGTCTCGGGCCGATTTGCAGCGTTTTTCCTGGCCCCCCGTTTCGATGGTGAGGAGGTTTTGTCTGGAGTGGTGCCCTCCTAGTTCCTGGTATAGTGAGTAGATGTCGGCCCTCTCCCCTGGATGTGCTTTGCGGTGGATGCGGGCTCCTCTATGGGTCGGTTGGATCTGTGGGTTCAAACCCCCCCATTGTTTGGCCCCTGTGGGCTATCTTGCCCCCCCCCATTTTGCTGTGGTTTGACGCCATTTCTTTGGGGCCTGTGTGTTTCTATTGACCGGCGGCCATGTTTGTGTAGTCCGGTGGCCATGTTTGGTTTGTCCGGCATGCACGTGGAGCGGCAGTCATGAAATGCTGCGTGTTTTGGCTGTGGAGCTTCTCTTTTTTTTTTTTTCGCTGGTGTTGACTCCTGGGTTTTGTTTTTCCTTGGACGCCTCACGTGGATACTGAGCTATCTCTGGTGCAGACCACTGCTACTCTCGTGGGGTAGTAAGTCTGGTGGGGTCCCTCCCTCTCTCTTCTGCAGGTTGTGGGGTGCTCTGCTTGCTGGTGTACCGGTGGTGTTACTGGTGCAGTGGGGGTGTCCCATAGCGGTGCTAGACACACTTTTTTTTTTTCATCATGGGTTTCCCCTTTAACTTTATGGAGTCTCAGGAGCATGTTTCACCACCTGACCCCCCCCCCTCGAAGGCAGCATGTCCCTCGGGGGTCCCAGCCATCTATTAATGCACTGACTGCAGGCCTGGAGTCCTTTGTTTCCCAGGTGAAGGTGTCTTTTGGGTGGCGGGCTACCAAAAAGCCTCCCTTGCTTCATCTGTTTTGTCAGATCCTGAATCTGACTCTGCCACCGTGGACGCAACCCACCCTGTGGGGTCTTTAGCCACGCTCCCTGATCTATAAGATAGCGAGAATGATTCCTCCACACCTGTAGCTGTGCATGAGAAGGCGCTAGTTGATGCACTAACATCTTTGCGGGAGACTTTTAAAAATGGGAGGATGCAGCTGAGACTGCAGCGGAGGTGCCTGTTCGGTTTGGCACCCTCAAGTTGATTCGCGCAGCAAAAGTGTTTCCTTATCCTCCTATTTTAACAAGTTTGTCTATAAAATTGGGAGCGTCCAAAAACGCTCCTTGTTCCTAAACGCTTTGCTGAGGTACACCTTTTTTGAACGGTCACTTCTCAAGAAGTGGAGTGGACAGGTGACAGGAAGGTTGGAGTCTGTGTCCTGCAATATGTTCACTATTGTTGGTTCAGCGCTGAGGCCAGTCCTGGCCATTGTCCTGGTGTCGCACACACTGGGTGGGCTAAATTTTTGCACCGTGACCTAGAGGGTGAGCAGATTCCCCCTTTTGCTGAGTTGGCAGACCAGTTGGTCCTGGGGCTGCAGTTTGTCTGTGATGCCTCTTTGGATACGGCTCCCCTGATTTTCTAAGCTATCTGTTTCGACAGTGGTGCTTAGGCATGCATTTTGGCTTAAGTGTTGGTCTGCGGACCAGACTTCTAAGAAAGCTCTGACTGTTTTAATCTTTCAAGGAGATCGCCTGTTTGGGTCTACCCTGGATTTAGAGTCTCATGGGGGGAAAAGTACATTTTCTTCTACAGTCTGTAAAGGGAAAAGAACCTAATTGCAGATGGGGCCCATCTTTCTCGGCTCACAACGTGTTTTTTTTTTTTTTTCCTCTTCCCTCATGGTCCACTGACGAGGGGTTCAAAATATTTCAAGTCGTCGTCGTCGGGCGGTTCCAAACGGCCCTGGTCTGGCAAGCTGAGAGGGGGATTCTCTAGACCCGTGAACAAGGCTCCTTCAGCATGAAGATGCGCCCGCACCCATGCCTGGAGTGGGGGGACGTCTTCACTGGTTTCCTGGACCCGTGGACCTCCTTGGTAAATGATAAATGGGTCCACAAAGTGATGCTGTCTGGGTTCAAGAGTTTCGTACTTGTCCTCTGGAAAGGCTCTTTCCTTCCAATGTGCATCTGTCCCTGGACCGATTGAAAGCTCTTTTTTGGGGCATTGCAAGACCTGTTGCTTTAGGGTGTGATTTGTTCTGGTATCAGAACAGTTTCAATGTTTTTATCCTAACCTGTTCACAGTCCCGAAGAAGGGGGCAAGGTACGTTGGATTCTGGACCTTAAGGCCCTAAACTTTTGTGTTAGTGCAGAAATTCAGAATAGTCCATTTGCATGGTGGTGGCATCCCTACATCTGGGGGACTTTCTTGCCTCTATCGACATCAAGGATGCTTACTTGCACATTCCAGTATGTGCCTGACACCAGCGCTTCATCCGTGTGTTTTTTTTTTTTTTGGTGGGAGACAAGGGCTATCAGTTCGTGGCATTACCCTTTTGGTCTCGCCTCCGCTCCTCGGGTCTTCACAAAAGTGTTCAGCGGGGGATTGCGGCACTGGGCTACCTGGACGACCTCCTCTTGCGAGCGGAGTCCTCTGCTGCTTTGATGGATGACGTGGAGATCACTATACAGACCCTGAAGGAGTTTGGTTGGCTTCGAAATTACCAGAAGTCTGCTCTGATTCCATTTAGAAAATTGGATTATCTGGGTCTGACTCTGGATTAAACTCTAGCCAGTGTTCCTACCTCTGGACAAACTCCAGAAGTTGCATGCTGCGATTCATCTATTGCTGTCCAGCATGTGGTCCTTCCTGTTTAAAATCCAGGTGCTGAAGGTTTGCCTGGGTCAGTGATTCCGACACTGCTGAAGGCTAAGAAGTCTTCCTAGGAAGGTCTACCATCGTACGTGGAAAGTGTACATTTTGTGGTGTGAGTTGATCGGTGTTCACCCTTGTTCTTTTTCAGTGGTTCAGATGACCTTCCTTCCAACGAGTTGTTGAGCAGAAGTTGGCCTTGAGTATCATCAAGGGCCAGGTGTCGGCCTTGGTGGTAGTCTTTCTAGCCATGCACTCATTGGTGCATATTTTTTTTTTTTTTCCCCCAAGGGGTTTGACACCTGACTCCACTAATGTGGTCTCATCTACCGCTGTGGGATTTGATCTTGGTGCTTTTGTTTCTTCAGAAGCCTCCCTTTGAAAATATTCGGGGGATTTCCCCTGCTAACGCGGCCCCAGAAGGTGGCCTTTTGGGTGGCTATCACCTCTGCTCGCAGGGTGCCGGAGCTGGCGGCCATTATCTTGTTTTACCCCCCTCCCCATCTGGTGGTCCACAAAGATAAGTGGTGTTGCCTTCTGTGTCCTGGCCCAAACATCCTAAGGAATCTGCGTTGCATGCCCTGGATGTGGTTCTGGCGATTTGGGTATATCTGGGTATATCTGGCAGCCACGGAGGAAGGTCAGGTTCCTCCTTTCCCTGTAACGGTACGCTCTTCTCAGGTGCTTAGTGCTTCTTGGGCCTTTCGTCATCAGACGTCAGTTGCGCAGGTTTTATAGGCAGCCACTTGGTCATCGGTGCACACTTTCACTAAATTTTTACTGGATGGAGTGGATGTGTTGGCATGTGCGGATCCTTCTTTTGGCTGCAAGGTTTTGTAGGCTGCTGTATAGAGGGTCTGTTCTGACACTGCTTGGTATTAAACTGAAGGCCAGTAGCAGAGGGGGGGATGGGGGGGTGTATACTACCTATAGGCATAGCCAAGTCTTTTTTCTGCCTAGTGTCCTACTGCTGTAGGGGCCAATAGAACCCTGTGGTTCTGAATTATGGAGAGCTATATCTCTCTCAGTGAACTCGGAGAAAAGGATTTTACGGTAAGTACAAAAATCCTATTTTTCCATAGTCCATGATAATTTGGGGAGCCATGTCCTCTGCTGGTGTTGGCCCACTGTGCTTTATCCCAAGTTCAGCGCAGCTCTGTATTAGGAAATTCTAGAGCACTTTGTTTCCCTCTGCTCACCAGCTTTATGGAGATGCAGATTTCATTTTCCAGCAGGATTTGGCACCTGCCCACACTACCAAAAGTATCAAAACCTGGTTTAATGATCATGGTATCGCTGTGCTTGATTGGCCAGAAAGCTTGCTTGACCTAAACCCCATAGAGAATCTGTGGGGTATTGTCAAGAGGAAGATGAGACGCCAAACCCAACAATGCAGATGAGCTGAAAGCCACTATCAAAGAACCTTGGGTTTCCATAACCTCAACAGTGCCACAGGCTGATTGCCGCATTGATGCAGTAATTCATGCAAAAGGAACCCCAATCAAGTATTGATTGCATACTATACTGTACATGGATGTGCTTTTTCAGTAAGCCAACATGTATTAAAATCTTCTTTTTTTCTCTTTCGTTCACTGACGGACACAGCTCCATGTCTTCAGACCAATGGGCTTTATTCTGCTCTCTCCAGGAGTAGGACTATGCGGAAAACTTTTGGTTACGCCCCTGTAATTATAGGACTTCAGTTTTTTTTTTCTGCCTAGTCAGGAGTTAGGACCTCCCTGGGGATGGTAGCCCCCCCCCCTCATGCCTTTCCCCCCTTCTCCACAGTGGGGTTCCCCCTGCGTAGGTGCCCTCTGTCCTGTCCATCCCCCCCGGCCCTTTTGGGGGGGCATGGGTGCATTTGGGTAGGGGTGTCTGCTGTTGGGCCGGAGAGTAGTGGGTGGGCGCCGCTTTCGGCATCCCTTTTTTTGGGGGGGGGGGGTCCCTCCTGGGTTCTGTGTTTTATTTATTTATTTTTTCTTCTCTTCCTTCTCTTCCTTCCCCGTGGGGTGCGGCACCACGTGATGCTGCCATTTTGCCGTGGATTCTGTATTCCCGGCTTCGGCAGCCATGTTTGTGTAGTCCGGCAGCCATGTTTTTGGTTTCCCCTATAGGGAATAATGGTGGCCATTTTCGTGTGGTGATGTGCTCTCTAGTGTCAGGTTGGCGCAGCCTCTTTCTCTTTCCATCGCAGTGTGGCAGACTGTTTGGCGCTCTTCAGCTTGGGTGGTGAGTCTCTGGGGGTACACTATCCTTCTGCTATATTCTGCGCTGCGGGTACGCTTATTCTTGTGGTGCTCCAGCGGGGTGGGGGTGTCCGTCTCCTGTATTTTTTTTTTTTTTTTTTGCACGGCGCCGCTCAGATTGACCCTTCTATTGACCATGGAGCCTCTGGAGCGCGTATCACCACCTGATCCACTCCTGGAAGCTGCAGTACCCTCTGGGTCTTAGCCTGCCCTAGCGGCCATGACAGCAGACCTGCAAAGGAGGCCTAGCAAGAAGCGTCCCCCGCCTTTACATGTATCCTCTGCTTCCTCAGATTCTGAGGTGAATCTAGCCGCCGCGGACGAAAGTCAGCCCACTGGGTCTCTACGCATGCTGAGTGCTCTAATTGTGAGGATGAGTCGCCATCCTCCACAGCCATGCATGAAAAAGCACTGGTTAAGTTCCTAATTGTCAGTGTTGGAGGACTCGGCTGATGCTCGGCGACGCCGGTGCAGTTTGGCACCCGCAAATCCTCCAAGGTGACTAAGGTGTTTCCCTTTCCTACCTATTTTGACAAGATTCACTAGTCAGTGGGGTTCCCTGAAAAGCATGATTGACATACCTAAGCATTTCGCTAGGAGATATCCCTTGGAGGAGTGTCTTCTGAAAAAACGGTTCCACCGTCGGACTGTCAGGTATACAGACTAAATAAGGCCACACTTTTGCCGGTGAAGGGTCCTCTGTCCTTTTTTAAGGACCCCGTAGACAAGAGAGCTGAGGCTCTGGTCCGGTACCGTTTCACCGTGGCTGGTTCAATTTTGAGACCGGTGTTTGCTATTATCTTGAAATCTCAGACCTTACCAGAATAGGCACAGATTTTACACCAGGATCTGGAAGGGAGTCAACACCCTCCTGAGCTGGCAGATCAGTTGATCCAGGGTTACTGTATATTTGTGATGCATCCTTGGATGTGGCCCCCTTGGCCGGCAGGGTATCTGTGACAGCGGTGATCTTTCAGGGCATGATATGGTTGAAGTACTGGTCAACCGACCAGGCTTCTGAAAAGGTGCTGACTCATCTTCCTTTTGTAGGTGACCATTTGTTCGGTGCCTCTATGGAAGAGCTCTTTAAGGGTCTTATGGGAGGTAAGAGTACATTACTTCCACAGGTTGCTAAGGGCAAAGAACCTGGTCGTAAACGTGGTCTTCTCTGCTCACAAGCGGGCTTTTCGTCCACCTGGATCGCAGGAAAGGGGTTCGAGATCCACCCGTAACTTTGTGGGAGGCTCAGAGACTCTGGAATGGTAAGTCCAAAGCAGGCAGTTCTGGTACCGCAGACAAGCCTTCACCAGCCTGAAGGGGCGCCCTCACCCGCATCTGGAGTGGGGGGGATGTCTTCTTCTTTTTCCGGATCTGTGGATCTTGCTCATTCAAAACAAATGGGCCCACGAGTTGGTTCGGTTACAAGATCGACTTTCGGGCCTTGCCTCCGGCAAGATTCTTTCTTTCCAATTCACGCCTGACTCATGAGCGACTACAGGGCCTCTACTGAGCAGTGCAGGAGCTGTTGGCACAAGGAGTTATTGTGCCGGTTCCAGAGTCGGAACGATTTCAAGGTTTTTATTTAAACCTGTTTACAGTTCCCGGGAAGGCAAGGTTCGCCCGATCTTGGATCTCAAGGCTCTCAACCACTTGTGTGTGGCTTCAGAATTTTCAGATGGAGACAATCTACACGGTAGTAGCTTTCCTTCATCAAGGAGATCTTCTGGCTTCTATCGCTCTCAAGGACGCTTACCTTCATATTCCAATATGTCGGGCATCAGCGTGTTTTTCGTTTTTCTGTGGGCGAGGAGCACTATCAATTTGTGGCGTTACCTTTTGGTCTTGCCTCAGCGCCTCGGGTGTTTACAAAGGTTTTGACCCCAGTTCTGGCCTTGCTACGGCAGAAGGGGATTGCGGTACTTGGTTACCTGGATGATATTCTTCTGCGTGCAGGGTCTTCCTCGGCTCTAGAAGCCGACTTGAACATTACTGTGCGAACTCTACAGAAGTTTGGGCGAACACTAAATTTTCAGAAATACTGACTCCCTCCACCAAGCTGGACTTGGTGTCTGCCCGGGTATTTCTTCCTCAGACTAAACTTCTGAAGCTACAGGATGTGGTTCGACTCCTGTTGTCCAACAATCGGTCATCACTCCAGGACTTGCATGCAAGTACTGGGTCTGGTATCCATCTTCAAATCGGTTTCATTTGCGCAGTTCCACACCAGACCTTTGCAAAGGGAGATTCTGACCAAATGGAACAAGGATCCCCTGTCATTGGACAATCTCTGATCCTGTTGAGTCGGGGTTCAAGGGAGTCTTTTTTTCTATGGTGGCTCTGCTTCCCGGCCCTACTTCGGCGAAAATCCTTTCTTCCCCTGTATTGGACTGTAATCACCACAAATGCCAGTCTGTCTGGGTGGGGAGGTGTCTTGGTAGTGTGTTCGGTTCGGAGGTGTCTGGACTCGGGAGGAGTCCAGGTTGCCGATCAACATCCTGGAAATTTGGGTGATCAGACTTTGTCCCAATAGACTGACTGACTGTATCCGCACAGGTCGTCCCTGCAGACGATTGGACAATGCTACGGCTGTGGCAGATGTCAATCAAGAGGGCATAAAGAGTGCCCTGGCATCCCGGGAAGTGGCCGGTATCTTGAGCTGGGCCGAACTATATGTTCCGGCCCCCTCTGCTGTGCACATTCTAGGAGTAGAGAATTGGCAGGCGGACTATCTCAGTCGGTAGACGTTGGATCCGGGAGATATGTCTTCACCCGGAGGTATTTCATCAAGTGTCTTCGGTGGGGGACTCCTGATGTGGACCTACTGGCTTCCCCTCTCAGTAGGAAGGTGCTGAGGTTTGTCTTAAGGTCTTGGGATCCTTTGGCCGATGCTGCAGGTGGCCCCTTGGGGTCTTTAGTGTCTGATTTACGCCTTTCCTCCAATACAACTTCCGTCACGGGTTTTACGTAGAATGGAGGTAGAAGGGATTCCAGTCATTCTGGTGGCACCAGACTGGCCTCGCCGGTCTTGGTACGCAGGCCTGATAAGGCTGGTAGACATCCTTCGGAAACGTCCGCTCAGGGAAGATCTCTCTCAGGGACCAATCTTCCATCCTGCTTTACAGTCGATGACTTTTAACTGTCTGGCTATTGAAAGCTAGGTGCTGAAGGACAGAGGGCTGTCTGAGTCGGGGATTCCCACATTGTTAAAAGCTAGGAAATCTACTACTACTTCTAGGAAGGAAGGTCTATCATTGCGTTTGGAAGGCGTACGTTACTTGGTGTGAGTCCTGGGGGGGGGGTTCTCCCCACTCCTTTTCTGGGTCTCGCCTGTTGGAGTTTCTAAAATTGGGTGTATGGGTGTAGATAGTTTGGCTTTGGGCACCATCTAGGGCCATATTTCCTCCTTGGCTATATTTTTCCAAAGGCCGTTGGCTGTGAAGTCATTGGTTTACACTTTTGTACAGGGAGTTCGCCATCTGGCTTCTCCGGTGCAATCCCTGGTACCTCAGTGGGATCTCAATTTGGTACTGTCGGTGCTTCAAAAGCCTCCCTTGGAAAATATTTGAGAACTTCCTCTGCTCACTGTCGCAGAAGGTGGCTTTCTTAGTAGCTATTACTTCCGCACATCGGGTGTCGGACACCTTACCTGGTGATGGGGACAAAGTGGTGTTGCAACCCTGTCAGGCGTTCCTTCCTAAGGTGGTTTTGGGGTTTCATTTGTATGAGGATATTGTGTTAACGTCCCTATGTCCTAAGCCGAAATATCCTAAAGAAATTGCCTTCCATTCCTTGGATGTGGTAAGGGCAATTCAGGTGTACCTGGCGGTGACTGAACAGATTTGAATATCCGATTCTTTGTTCTTACTGATGGACCTCTTAAGGGACAGGCCGCGTCTACTGCAACCCTTTCCAAGTGGGATCAGGAAAATGGTGGTGCAGGCCTTGTCCATTAAGGGTCAGGTTCCTCCTTTCCCTGTTAAAGCACATTCTACAAGGGCGCTTAATGCCTCCTGGGCCTTCCGTAATCAGGCGTCAGCGGTTTAGGTATGCAAGACGGTTACGTGGTCGTCTATTCACACAGTCACAAAGTTTTTTTATAAGGTGGATGTACTTCATTTTCTGATGCAGCATTTGTCACAAAGTTTTGCAGGCTGCGGTTGCAGAGTCTTCAGCTTCTTAAAGGTGGAATTTTTTTTTTCCTGGTGGTGAGCTCCTGTTACTAGTTGAGCTCCTCCTGTTTTTACCTGGTTGGCTATGTTTAGCCTTGTTGGGAAGTCTGCGTATTGCTGTGTTTTTTTTTTTTTTTTTTTTTCTCTTCCTACTCTTTCTATATTGACACTGCTTTGGGACATCCCAATGATCTGAAGACATAGAGCTGTGTCCATCAGTGAACAAAAGAGAAAATTGGATTTTGTCTTGCGGTAAAATCCTTTTTCTCAGAGGTTTTCTCTGGACGTTCACTGATGGCCACATCACCCGCCCCTCTGTTGGGTTGTGTTTTTTATATGTTCTTCTGACACTGCTTGTTACAAACTGAAGTCCTATAGCAGGAAGTGATGGTATACCCTCTGGGACTGCCCCAGGGGTGTAACTAAAAGGGTTTCCACCTAGTCCTACTCCTGAAGAGAGGAGCATAAAGGATTTTACGGTAAGACAAAAATCAATTTTTTATTTATTTTTTTTTTTTGGTGGGGTTTCCATTTGTTTTTTTTTTGGTGGGGGTGTAAGTGTACTAGCACCATCATGACGTCCTGAATCCTGGTAGCGGAGCAGACTTGTGATCTGAGTCAGATGTAACCATGGATTCTTCCATTTATTCTGCCTCAGTATCTGAAAAACTGACATGTTTGCCAGATGTGAATGGCAAACATGTCACACGCCTAGGTTTCCACACATTGATTGAGTCTGTATCATAGTCCAGTTTCTCTCAGCATTTTCTTTCTTGGTTTCTATGATATCCTTCTCCAATCTGTTAAATCTTTATTCAATAGTTTAAGCCACTACAGAACACGACTGAGTTTGCTGACTTGGATAATGTCCTCCTGGAGCACTGAAATCTCGTTTTTGTAGCTTTTTGATCATTCGTTTTTAGATGTAGTAATGATATTCATAAGGGCAATGGAACATGTCGACAATGTCCCCATTTTTTTTTATTTCTTTAAATCCTCATTCTAAAGTTCAAAAGTGGAGAATTTCTTTATAAGTAAACCCCTAGGAATTCTCTCCAAAGCCACGTATTCGGACAGCGTGCTGGAATCCCAATAAGCTGATTTCCTTGCTCATTGACTTTTCCAGGTTACGGAAATGCAATTTAACCGAGCCTATCTAGCAGTAGGCTGTCTGAAAATCCGACTGGTGTCCCGCGTCGTCTGAATATCATACATATTGTAATGCAGAGAGCAGGTGTGTATGTGTGTGTGTATGTATGTATATGTATATATATTAGTGTCCTTAGCTGAGCTGGTGCCAATGTGAGTAGCCAAAGTCCAACAAAGATGCACACACCGTTTTAGGCCAAAAGGAAAAATTCAGCGCATCGTTGAAGATGCTTGCCACGACTCACCATCGTAGAACACGAGGATACCAGAAAGAAATATGGCCACACACCACAGCTGAAATGGTGCTTGTTAAATTTCTTTATTCATCGCCAGGTCAGGCAGACAAGGGACAAGTTGATGCGTTTTTACAGGAACATACCATGCTTGTTCACAACATCGATATGGCAAAAACACCTGCTATTTAAAGTGTAAGTTCAAAGAGACCGCACCTCAAATCACCTGTGTTTGATTTCAGGCTAATGCATGACCATTCCATATAATAACATTTAAAGAGCATAATCCCACAAAATCCAGAAATATTTTAAAATAACATCCATAAAAGAAAAAAAAGGGGAAAATACAAATAAAAAGGAAACCAAGAAAAACAAACACATGCCACTGGTACTCGCCAGTTCACCATAAAGTAGAGCAGCACTAGTACTGGCACTCTGCTGCATATGAGAATCATGTGATTGTAGCACCTATGGAACGGGGATCGGGAACACCTGACCTTGGCAGCAACCTCCTACTTTTGACATTTTTGCCAATAAATAAAGTATTTCACAGGTAAAGCACCTGGTTGTCAGGGACTGTTTGAACCGCTACAAATTTAACTGCAAACGCTAGCAGAGATCAGGCCTGACTCCAGCGCTGCAGTTTTGTGTGCTGTGTATCGGAAGAGAGTGACAGTGATCTACTGACCCTGGACTTCGTTTGAGGGAGGTCGAAGGGGCTAGACGCAGATGCTGGCAGGTGTTGGGGCTGATCCTGCTAACGCTGCATTTTTGGGAACCCTATGCTATTGGAGCAGCTAGTATAGTTCTGATCAAAGATATTGATCCATTCAGCCTATACTAGTAATGGATGTGTATAGTGTGTTAGTTTTACTGGTAATGAAAGGGTTAAAATGTATTAGTGAATATGTGGCAGGGAATCTGACGCTGTCTGGGATTGGTGCTAACTGGCGTCACCCGTGACATGAATAGTGATGAGAAAAAAGATCTGTACACTGTACTAATGACACGTTGACAGTAAGTGAACATAACTGGGGTTGATCAGGGGGTTAAAACTTTATATGGTAATATATGGCGGGTTCCCCTTGATCCTATCTGGGACTGACACCAACGCTATCTAGCGTCACCAGTGACACCAATATCGTGAACAATTAAATATCTGTACACTGTTTTTAGTGACAAAAGCGTTTCACATAGTTCCCCACACACAACTAATGTGTAAGGTAAATTTGACAGGCTTGAAAAGATCCATTTGTAAATGGATAGAAAACTGGCTAAAAGATAGAATTCAGTGGGTAATAACTCTTACTCTGAATGGTCTAAGGTTATCAGTGTTGTACCCCAAGGATCGTTGTTGGGACCCTTACTTTTTAATATCTTTAAAAATTATATAGGGTCTGGGTTAAAAGTACCATTTCAGGCTTTTCAGATGACACCAAGCTATGCAGTGGAATACCTTCCTTACAGGATGTCTCCAATTTACAACCTGACCTCAATGCACTGTTAATTTTGTGACACTGGCAAATTATGTTTAACCACTTGCCGACCGCCGCAAGTACATATACTGCAGCGGTCCGCCACCGGTACGTCACTCGCCCGTGAGCCAATAGGGGGGAGCACGCACCGCCGGAGGCGCGCCCCCGCTCGTTCACTGGGATCCCCGCACGAGTGGCCGGCGCCTCTGATCTCCCGCTGGAGAGAGAGAAAGGCAGGCGGCTGATGTAATCAAAGCCGCTTGTCGTTCTCCCTGGTGTAACTGCAGAGATCATACGATCCTGCTATGTAGGATCGTATGTCTCTGTGGTTACATCAAAAGCCACGCCCCTTGACAGAAGCATGCCCCTAGGGACACAACCCCTTGATCACTAATAAAGTTAACCCCTTCCCTTTCAGTGTCATTTTTACAGTAACAGTGCATATGTATAGCACTGTTTACTGTAGTAATGTCACTGGTACCCCCAAAAGTGTCAAAAATGTAAGTCAAGGGTCTGATTTGTCCGCCGCAATGTCAGCAGTCCCGCAAAAAAAAAAAAAACCGCAGATCGCCGCCATTACTAGTTAAAAAAAAAACAATAAAAATGACATAAATCTTTCCCTTAGTAAACGCAATAACTTTTGCGCAAACCAATCAAAATACGCTTTTTTTTTTTTTTTACCAAAAATATGTAGCAGAAAACAAATTGGCCTAAAATGTTAAAATTTAGATTTTTTAAAATTTTTTTTTTTTTTGGGAATTTCATATAAATGTGAAAAATATTGTTTTTTTCAAAATTGACGCTCTTTTTTGATTATAGCGCAAAAGCCCTGTTTGTGGGAAAAAAAGGACATCAATTTCATTTGGGTACAGCATCGCACGACCGCGCAATTGTCCGTTAAAATCATGCAGTGCCGAATCGCAAAATAGGCCCTGATCTTTGAGCAGCCAAATCCTCCGGGGCTTAAGTGGTTAATGTTGATAAATGTAAAGTTATGCACTTGGGGGCTAAGAATATGCATGCATCATACATACTAGGGGGAGTACAACTGGGGGAATCAATGGTGAAGCACAGTCTGGGGGTTTTGGTAAATCAGAAGTCTAATGATGGCATGCAATGCCAAGCTGCAGTTTCCAAAGCAAGCAGTCTTCTTTTTTTTATTTTTTTTTTATTAAGCGAGGTATGGACTGCAGAGAGAGAGTGTTCATTTTGCCCCTGTACAAATCCTTAGTAAGAACTCATCTGGAATAAACGGATCAGTTGTAGGCACCGATTCTCAAAAAAGATATTGGGGGAACTAGAGAGTGTGCAGAGAAGGGCAAGAGGCTGGTAAGAGGCATGGAGGAGCTCTGCTAGGGGGATATATTAAAAATGTAAATGTATTCTCTCTTGAGAAAAGGAGATTAAGGGGGGATATTAACATGCACAAATGCATAAGTGGTCCATATAGTGAACTTGGTGTTAAATTATTCACTTTAGGGTCATCACAAAGGACAAGGGGGCACCTCTTAATGTGTAGACTCTAGAGGAAAAGAGATTTCATCTCCAAATACGGAAAGGTTTCTTCATAGTAAGAGCTGTAAAAATTGTGGTATAGACTCCCTCCAGTGGTGGTTCTGACCAGCTCAGTAGATTGCTTTAAAAAAGGCCTGGATTCTTTCCTAAATGTTCATCCATATACCTGGGTACTAACATTTTATGGTAGAGTTGGTCTAGTGAATATCAGATTGCCTCTTGTGGGATCAGGAAGGAATTTCTTCTCCTGCTGGAGCAAATTGAATCATGCTTTGCTGGGGTTTTTTGACTTTCCCTGGATCAACTGTGGGTATAGGATTGTGTATATGGGATTGTATGGTTTATGGTTTTTTTTTTTTTTTTTTTCTTTTGGTTGAACTAGATGGACTTGTCTTTTTTTCAACCAGACTAACTATGTAACTATGTTCTTGTGACCTTGCCATAAAAATAATTTTTTTCTTTTTTTCCTTTTTGTGTATCCATAGCAAATAAACAAGCATTTGTTGCCTGAAAGCAATGAAGATTTATTAAAGAATGCTCTTGCTGTTGGAAATGTGAAGTTAGTTAAAGAACTCTTAGATTCAGGTGAGATCAATGAACTACTGCAGTTTTCTGTTTGGTTCAATCGAGTTTTGTCAAAACATCTATGCACATGCACACAATGCATGCATGAAAAGGAATATGTAACACTTCCAATGATTTGCGTTGTACAGAAATCCTAACATGTCTGTTTCATTTTTGCTCAGGTATTTTCTAGCATTCCAGCTTTACCCAGTCATGCATAGTTGTACAGGCTCCTCTTCTGTACAAAATTGACTTTTCTCTTGCGTCCTCTGACAGTCGCCGCCCACTCATTCAATCTGCACGTCTGGGTATTGGCCTTCTCCACAGGAGTAAGCTAGGCAGAAGATTTTGTTAGAATAATCACAAAACCTTTGTATAGACACGCCTACAGGGGGCTGTCCCTCTGGTCAATACCCCAGCTAGCTTCATTCCCAATTCAGTTTTCTGCTGCCTAGCTTAGGAGTAGGTTGGCTTTCCCTGGCTGTGGCTTGGGTCTCCAGCTTTTTTCTTTTTATGTTTCTTTCTCTGAAAAAGTATTTTTTCTTTTAAAGATAGCTTTTTATTTTCTCCTTCGCTTAGTCGGACTTTAGAAGACTACAGTGTTTGCAGAGCTGGGACTCGCACTGGTTATTCTAGAGCCTTACCTACTCCCCGCCTGTCATCAAGCGTTAGCAGGTTATTGGTACACCCAGGCCTCGCAAACGACAATGTCCCTGACTTCGGGGATAAGCCTGCGAAGTTGCTATCTTCGCTGGGATGTCTCATCCGCGGGACGCCCATGTGTTGCCAGTGTCCCTTTCGGCTGACGGCACCCCCACTCAGGGTCGGAGGTTTCCTGTCGCAGAGCGGTGCCCACATTCGCTGGACTGGTGAGTATCCTACTACCCCTCTGTCTTTGACCATGTTTTTTGGGTGTGTTTGTGGGCCCTCTGTTTTGGGGATGACATTTCAGTATAGGTTCTGTGATGTCCCCCTCATGGTTGTAGGTACGGTTCCTGTGTGTCCCTTCCCGGTCCCTTCGGGGGCGCCGCCATGGTTTAACCGCAGTGTGTGTGTGTGGGGGGGGGGGGTGCGGGGTGGTCTCCTACGTCCCTGGGGGGGCTTGTGGTACTCTGTGGGGGCCAGTGCATGGTGTTTTGGGGCCACAATTGGCGCTAAACTGCGCGGCCGCCATTTGGGGTGTGGGCAGGCTGTTCGGCCTCATAGTGTGGGCAGCAGCCATTTTCTGTCATCCTTTTGGCGCCGATTCGGCGCCATCTTTAGTGTGGGCATGATGTCCTTTGTGGGCAGCGGCCATTTTTCTAGGGCTTCGCTCCATTGACTTCTATTGGCAACCATTTTCTTGTGGCTCAGGGCTGGCTTTACCTCTAGGGGCGTGAGGTCACTTCCTCCTTCTTCCCTTCAGATCCTCAGCAGCGCGGGCAAGTATAACACACTGTGGGGGGCTTTTTACTGTTTTCTCTGGCCTGGATTCCTGCTAGCACTCGTTTTTACAGATTCCTGTAGCAAGGGACAAGGGCTCCATTTGCGGTGCAGGTTTGCGGTGGGACCGCGGGAATCGCCGATTTAAAGGGCCAGCGTAATTTAAATTGATATTGCTATTATGGAGTCCCAGGATAGCAAATTTCCCCCATATCTGGTGGAGGGTTCAGGTACTCCTAAATCCTCTGCCATAGTCTCGCTAACTGCAGCACTTGTGACTTTAGCGTCAAAAGTGGATTTGCTGATGTCTGACCGGGCTTCTAAGAAAAGGCCTATCAGAATCAGTCTTCTGATTCTGATCAGTCTTCTGATTCAGAGCCAGATTTGGTTGCCGCGGACAATGTCCCCCCTGAGGGGTCTCAGTCCTCTGTCGGTTGTGGAGGAGGATTCGTCCTCAGGGTCAGCGCGGGACCGCGCTGCGGTGGACGTACTTATCAGCTCTGTTAAGGAAACGTTGAATTTGGATGATGAGCCCCACCTGTCGGGTAAGCGGTCTTCCTTTGGGACCCGCAAGGCCCAAAAGGCGGGTTAGGTTTTTCCTTGTCCCGAGGAGTTTCACGAAACTGAATGACCAATGGCGCCGTATCAAACATAATTTTGTGGTATGTATAGGGGGATTAACCGCGCTAAAGGAAGCAAATTAAACCGCAGCAACTTCCAGTGTGACCACACCCTAATGAATATTTCTAAATTAAGTTGCGCTAAAATATGATCGATGGAGATATAAAGTCCATAAAGTCCCAACAATAAATGAAGATGTAATCCAGGACCAGACTCCCTTAAGGGTATATGCTTACCAGATTGAGGTAAGATAAAAGCGGATGCTCTATGTAAATCTTGTCACCTTGATAGTAGATCCAGGCCCACGTGAGCGGTAAACTCAATGGTCATTGGATCATGGAAAAAAAGTAAAATACGCAATAGCGTAAAACCCAACAACTAAATTGATTAAACACCACGGTGTTGCTTAAAGGATGAATTCCGTGTGAAATAAACCTCCACCAATAGTCACTAATGAAAGTGAGCTGATATGTAAACATAAAAGGGAAAGTAATTGAGTGATAAATACCCCTTACCAAATAGAGATAAGGGTTAATGCAAACAAAACCATTATAATGTGTTCCAGCTGAAGTTGCCTCTTACCAAACGACAGTAAATAAATAGCCCAAGTGAGGGAGGCAATGTTGGGAAGATTGAGTGTTGAACCACCACCAACTAGATTAGCCTCTTACCATGTGAGAGTAAAAACAAGTATGTGCAAATCACAATCCAATGTGACACCCGGATTCAATACCAAGAAACACCAGTAGGGGTCGCCTCTTACCAGATCAAATATTCAGCCAGGCCTGTATGGTAATCAATGATTCGGGGACCCGACCCTGGACTTGAACAACTAGTCCTCAGATGTATCCAGAGGTGTTCCAAATGTTCACCAACAAAAAGGAAAAGAGGCTCCCATAGCGTAAAACCATTTAAAAATGTATTCAAGTAAAAACAGGAAAACTTACAAGAGACCAGGATGGAATGAGCAATGTATGCAGCCGCCGGCCGGACGGCTTCGCTCGCCCGCACTCTCTGGTCGCAATCCGATGACGTCAGTACGCCGTGCCCTGACGACGTTTCGTCACAGATGACGTTTTCAAAGGTGCGGACGGCGTACTGACGCCATCTATTTATGCGGGGAGGTGAGCCAAAACCGGAAGTAGGTGAGGATCATCTCGCCATCTGAAGTGGGGGAAACCGGAACCGGAATGATAATCCACACGCTACCCGGAGATTAACACCACTAAACATTGTACATAAAACAACGTTAATTGTTTGAAAAAACCCCGCAAGCCAGTTATAATTAATACTGTACTTGTAACAGCAATCAATTATCAAATAAAGAATGATCATAACCTCCTAGGAAGGGTCAATCATAACGCCATCTAGTGGATATAAATCAGTGTTACAGAATTAAAAACATAATAGTCACATCAGGACAGCACCATTAATTAACCATCACAATGAGATAGAAGGTTGTAAATGGAAAAAATTAATGATATTAACAAAAAAGGTTGATTCAATTCTTGAGAGTTAATATAGCAAACCCAAATGGCTATTGATTATATGGGCCAGACCCACATGGTTACCAATTAAATAAACCAGACCCCATATAGTGCTAATGAGGTCCTATAGGTGTTAACACATATATGCCGGTTGCATCATGTAATTAGTGCTGTCCTGTTGCGATAACAATGGAACAATATACTTGGTCGAAAATAAGTATATAAAAAGGAAAATATTATAAATAAAATGGAAACCCGATTAAGCTAAATATGCCCCGTCACTTGCCAACTTGTTTATGGCCCAGTGGGAGGACGACGTCATCTATGCCCACCGCAGGCCGCAAATACTGCTCTTGGCTAGGTACATAGATGACGTGCTCCTCCTCTGGGATGGCCACCACAGTGATTTGATATCTTTTTTGGACTATTTGAATTCCAATGATCGGGGTATCCAGCTAAATTATGCGTGTAGCCAGTCTACTATTAATTTCCTTGATCTCACCATAAGCATCAAGGATGGACAATTTTCCACATGTACATATTTCAAAACAACCGACAGGAATTCATATATTCCTGTCGATAATTGCCATTACGCACCATGGCTAAGGTCTATACCCAAAGGCCAATACCTTCGTATTAGGCGTAATTGTAGTGATTTTCAGGAGTTCCAAACTCAGGCTCGTATTCTCACTGAGAGGTTTCTTGATAAGGGTTACAGTGAAAAATTTCTCGATGCAACACTTTTGGAGGTCAGTAGATTGGATAGAACGCAACTATTGAACAATGTGTCTAAAGTTGATAATAAAGACTCTTCATATAATTTACCTTTTTGTTACCCCCTTTTCAACCCAACATATGAGTATAAAAAATATAGTCAGTCGCCACTGGCATATTCTTGGCAACGACCCAGTCTTGGGCAGTACTCTACCTGATAGACCACGTGTGGTATTCAAAGGGGCTCCTACTTTGAGAGACAAAGTGGCACCTAATGTTTTAGAACCACCAGCTCCCAAACCCACTTTTTTAAGCCAGCTAACTGGATTTTACAAATGCAACAGATGCCGTGTCTGTTCTTTCAGTTCTAATAAATGTAGAACAGTCAAAGAATTTGCATCTACTGGTACAGGCAGAGTCCATGCTATAAGGCCATTCATTTCCTGCATGAGCACTGGCATTGTTTATTTGCTCCAGTGCCCATGCGGGCTTCAATATATAGAACGAACGAAAAGACCGTTACAAGTAAGACTCAACAAACACATATCAAATATACTCAAGGGTTTCCCTAAACACTCGGTGTAACACGATGCCCTTGTCCATGACAAAAATCCCAGGAATACTTTATTCCTTGGGATAGATAAATTTGTACCTCATTGGAGGGGTGAACCCCTAGTTAGAGGCATCTCAAAGCTAGAGATGACCTGGATTCACCGGGTCAAAACTTACGTACCGTTTGGACTCAATGTCGACATTGAAACAAACGCGTTTATAGACAATGCCTAATATATCCAGCTTAATCAGGTTTCCATTTTATTTATAATATTTTCCTTTTTTTATACTTATTTTCGACCAAGTATATTGTTCCATTGTTATCGCAACAGGACAGCACTAATTACATGCAACCGGCATATATGTGTTAACACCTATAGGACCTCATTAGCACTATATGGGGTCTGGTTTATTTAATTGGTAGCCATGTGGGTCTGGCCCATATAATCAATAGCCATTTGGGTTTGCTATATTAATTCTCAAGAATTGAATCAACCTTTTTTGTTAATATCATTAATTTTTTCCATTTACAACCTTCTATCTCATTGTGATGGTTAATTAATGGTGCTGTCCTGGTGTGACTATTATGTTTTTAATTCTGTAACACTGATTTATATCCACTAGATGGCGTTATGATTGACCCTTCCTAGGAGGTTATGATCATTTTTTATTTGATAATTGATTGCTGTTACAAGTACAGTATTAATTATAACTGGCTTGCGGGGTTTTTTCAAACAATTAACGTTGTTTTATGTACAATGTTTAGTGGTGTTAATCTCCGGGTAGCGTGTGGATTATCATTCCGGTTCCGGTTTCCCCCACTTAAGATGGCGGGATGATCCTCACCTACTTCCGGTTTTGGCTCACCTCCCCGCATAAATAGATGGGGTCAGTACGCCGTCCGCACCTTTGAAAACGTCATCTGTGACGAAACGTCGTCAGGGCACGGCGTACTGACGTCATCGGATTGCGACCAGAGAGTGCGGGCGAGCGAAGCCGTCCGGTCGGCGGCTGCATACATTGCTCATTCCATCCTGGTCTCTTGTAAGTTTTCCTGTTTTTACTTGAATACATTTTTAAATGGTTTTACGCTATGGGAGCCTCTTTTCCTTTTTGTTGGTGAACATTTGGAACACCTCTGGATACATCTGAGGACTAGTTGTTCAAGTCCAGGGTCGGGTCCCCGAATCATTGATTACCATACAGGCCTGGCTGAATATTTGATCTGGTAAGAGGCGACCCCTACTGGTGTTTCTTGGTATTGAATCCGGGTGTCCCATTGGATTGTGATTTGCACATACTTGTTTTTACTCTCACATGGTAAGAGGCTAATCTAGTTGGTGGTGGTTCAACACTCAATCTTCCCAACATTGCCTTCCTCACTTGGGCTATTTATTTACTGTCGTTTGGTAAGAGGCAACTTCAGCTGGAACACATTATAATTGTTTTGTTTGCATTAACCCTTATCTCTATTTGGTAAGGGGTATTTATCACTCAATTACTTTCCCTTTTATGTTTACATATCAGCTCACTTTCATTAGTGACTATTGATGGAGGTTTATTTCACACGGAATTCATCCTTTAAGCAACACCGTGGTGTTTAATCAATTTAGTTGTTGGGTTTTACGCTATTGCGTATTTTACTTTTTTTCCATGATCCAATGACCATTGAGTTTACCGCTCACGTGGGCCTGGATCTACTATCAAGGTGACAAGATTTACATAGAGCATCCGCTTTTATCTTACCTCAATCTGGTAAGCATATACCCTTAAGGGAGTCTGGTCCTGGATTACATCTTCATTTATTGTTGGGACTTTATGGACTTTATATCTCCATCGATCATATTTTAGCGCAACTTAATTTACAAATAATTTTGTGGTGCCCAAGAGATTTCAGTACCGTTATCCCTTTGCGGATCCGGTGGATTCTCGCTGGACTGCGGCTCCTAAGGTGGACCACACTGTGTCCAGGTTAAATAAAGCAACTTTAATGCCCGTGGAGGATTCCCTGGTGTTTAAAGACCCGGCAAATAGGCGGTGGAGACACTTTCCCGCCACTTCTATCTGGTGGCGGGGTCCTTGCTGAAGCCCGTGTTCGCTTCGGTCATGGTCTGTCAGGCTGTGGTTGAGTGGGCAAAGACGCTTAAGCGCACTCTCATTGCTGAATCCACCTCTTCTGCTGCGCTGGAGATGGTGGATTAAATGGGCCAGGCCGTCGTGTACCTGTGTGACGAGGCCCCATTAGTCGCACGTCTGTCGGCGGCCGCTATCCGCCATATTACTTGTTGAAGAGTTGATCGGCCGACCAGTCTTCAGAGAAGACGTTGACTGACATCCCTTTTGTGGGAAGTCGTCTTTTTGTGGACTCTCTGAATGAACTGATCAAAGGGCTCACTGGGGGTGAGCACTCTTTTACCCCAGGGGAAAATCGTCCCGCGCCAAGCGGGGTCCCTCCTTTAAGCCTAATCAGGGGTCCTTTCGTGCCTTTAAGACACAGGATGAAGGCAAGTCCTTCAAGGCCTCTGGTAGTCAGAAGAAGCCTTGGGCGGGTAAGTCCAAGGGTGGCAACGCTGGCACAGCGGCCCAGTCCACTTCGTCCTGAAGGGACGCCCTCGCCCGTCTCTGGGGTGGGGGGGGGACGTCTGCGTTGTTTTCCAGAACCCTGGCTGTCCAAAGTTCGGGACAGGTGGGTTCAAGAACTCATTAGTTCAGGGTACAAGATCGCGTTTCGGTCTCGCCCCGGACGGTTCAGGGCGCACTCGCCCAAGAAGTGGTCATCCCGGTTCCACGTCGGGAGCGGTTTCGGGGTTTTTACTCCAATCT
Source organism: Pelophylax lessonae (assembly GCF_965119305.1). Taxonomy (NCBI): domain Eukaryota; kingdom Metazoa; phylum Chordata; class Amphibia; order Anura; family Ranidae; genus Pelophylax; species Pelophylax lessonae. Next base: position 226,968,515 of record NC_138771.1, read on the forward strand.
GTTCACAGTGCCCAGAAAGGAGGGCAAAGTGCGTTCGATTTTGGACTTGAAGTTCCTGAACCGCTTTGTGCGGGTTCAGAAGTTCCGGATGGAGTCCCTCTGGTCAGTGGTGGCATCCCTGAGTCCAGGGGACTTCCTGGCCTCCATCGATCTCAAGGATGCATATCTATACATCCCTACGAGGGTCACCAGAGGTAGCTCTGCTTGGCAATCGCGGAGGAGCATTATCAGTTCGTGGCGTTGCCTTTCGGCCTCGCTTCGGCTCCAAGCGTATTCACCAAGGTGTTGGCTCCTGTTCTAGCCCTGTTAAGGGTGCAGGGAATTGCAATCCTCGGTTATCTGGATGATCTCCTTTTTAGGTCGAGTTCAAGTGCCACCCTGCTGCGCGATCTGGCGATCACGGTCCAGACGCTCCAGGATTTCGGGTGGACCATCAATTTTCATAAGTCGACTTTGTCGCCTTCAGTTCGTCTCCCCAACCTGGGGATGATTCTGGACTCCGCCCAGGCGAAGGTCTTTCTTCCGGAGGACAAGCTCCGGATCCTGCAGGACGAGGTCCGGTCCCTCGGGGACAACGAGCTCTCCTCTCTTCGGACCTGCATGCGGTCCCTGGGCCTGATGGTATCGGCTTTCGAGGCAATCCCATTTCCACAGTTTCACACGAGATTTCTTCAAGCGGAGATTCTGGTCCGGTGGGACAGACGTCCTAAGTCCCCTGGAAAGGACGATTTCCTTGAGCCCCAGAGTGAGATTGGATCTCTTGTGGTGGCTCCAGTCTCCGGCTCTGACGGGAGGCAAGTCCTTCCGGCCGTTGCTATGGACTGTGGTTACCACAGAGGCCAGCTTGTTGGGCTGGGGTGGAGTTCTGGGCAAGTTGTGTGCCCAGGGCACTTGGTTGGAGGAGGAATCCTCCCTGCCAATCAATGTCTTGGAAATGCGGGCAATCCGGCTCGGTTTGCTCCGTTGGTTGGCTTGGCTTCAGGGCTGCCCAGTGCGTGCTCAGACGGACAACGTGGTGGCGGTGGCCTACATCAATCACCAAGGGGGCACCAGGAGTGCCCAGGCGGCCAAAGAAGTGGCCAAGATTCTCTCCTGGGCCGAGAGCCAGGTCCCGGCGATTTCGGCGGTTCACATTCCAGGTGTGGAGAACTGGCAGGCGGACTATCTGAGCTGTCAGACCCTGGACCACTGGGAATGGTCCCTACACCCGGAGGTGTTTCAGATGCTTTGTGCGCGATGGGGATCCCCAGACGTCGATTTGTTTGCATCTCGTCTAAACAACAAGGTGGGAAGGTTCGTGGCAATAACACGCGACCCTCTGGCAGATGCCTCGGATGCGTTGGTAGTGCCTTGGAATCCGTAGCGCCTGTTTTATGCCCCCCCCCCCGATTCAGTTGTTGTCCAGGTTCCTTTGCAGGTTGGTGATTGTAGTGGCCCCGGACTGACTGCGCCAGTCTTGGTAGTGGCCAAGATTCTCTCCTGGGCCGAGAGCCAGGTCCCGGCGATTTTGGCGGTTCACATTCCAGGTGTGGAGAACTGGCAGGCGGACTATCTGAGTCGCCAGACCCTGGACCAAGGGGAATGGTCACTACACCCGGAAGTGTTTCAGATGCTGTGTGCGCGGTGGGAATCCCCGGATGTGGATCTGTTCGCTTCTTGGGCTCAACAAGGTGGAAAGATTCGTGGCTCGCACGCGCGACCCTCAGGCAGACGCGTCAGTGGTGCCCTGGCACCGGTATCGCCTGATTTACGCATTTCCTCCGATTCAGTTGTTTTCCAGGTTCCTCCACAGGTTGGTCTCGGAACCGAGGTTAGTGGCCGCGTCTGTCTTGGTACGCGGACATCATGCAAATGGTGGTCGAGCCCCCCTGGCGGCTTCCGCTTTGGGACGATCTTCTGTCTCAAGGGGCGATCTTCCATCCTGCTTTACAGTCTCTGGCTTTGACGGCGTGGCTGTTGAAAGCCAGGTCTTGAGAGACAATGGTCTCTCGTCGGTGGTTATTCCTACCTTGCTCAAGGCCAGGAAGGCCTCCTCTGGTAAGATTTATTATCGTACCTGGAAGGCTTATTTCGCCTGGTGTGAGTTGCAGGGGTTACATCCCCGCTCCTTTTCGGTGGCGAGGGTGTTGGCTTTCCTGCAAACTGGTGTGGATCAGCGTCTTGCGCTGACCACAATTAAAGGCCAGTTGTCGGCACTGGCCATTCTGTTTAAGCAACAACAAACACAAGGGCGCACCGGCCTAGTGCGTTATCTCTTATGCCCCGTACACACGTGCAGATTATCTGAAGACTTTTGTCTTCAGATTTACCTTTTCTATGTAGTGCAAGGGCCTGCCGGATTGCATACAAATTGAAAGTGTTTAGGTTTGACCTCATATTATATGGTTTTGGTAAGTCTACAGACAAAAGTCTTCAGATAATCTGCACGTGTGTACGGGTTATTAGACAGGTTTATTAAAATAATAGATTAAAAATACAAACGAGTTTCTTGATAAAAAGCACATCAAATAGATATAAAATCCTCAGCAACAAGATCGTGTTTGAATCGTCCCCTGAAGCTGTGTAGGCTTACGCGTTTCGAGGCAGCGCCTCTTCTTCAGAGCCTGAAGAGCATGTCTAAACACATGCTTTATATATGAACGATGAACAAAGACTCATGGATTCAGTACAATTAGGTGGAGTCCCTCCCACTCCAGGGCGTGTGCATGAGGTACTCTCAATGAGCGAATTTTTATCCACTTTAAGACTGGAAGATTTTACCACCTTCCTGACCAGGCCATATTTTGCATTTCGGCACTGCGTTACTTTAACCGACAATTGCACTGTCGTGCGATGCTGTACCCAAATGAAATTTATGTCCCTTTTTTTCCCCAAAAATAGAGCTTTGTTTTGGTGGTTTTTGATTACCTGTGCGATTTTAATTTTTGAAAGAAACGAGCGACAATTTTGAAGAAAAAAAACAAACAATATTTTTCACATTCTGATATATAGCATTCCCAAAAAAAATTCTGATGTCAGGAATTCCTGTTCCCATTCTCCCAAATATATATTTGCGTATGAGGGTGCGCAACTAGTGCCCATAGCAACCCCACATACTTGCAAATAATGGGTACCGCAGAATGAGAAAGTGTTATGATTCAGTATAAAGTCGAGCATACTTAAAATTAAATCATTAAATTTCTTCTCATACTTGCTCTGTTGATTCAAGGTTTTTTCCTCTGCTCTAAGTCCTTTGGAGTGGGGAATGTTGTAGAGAGACTCTACATCGATGTAACCAAGATGGCATCCTTTGGCATGTTTAGGCCTTCCAAGATCTGTAATAGGTGAACCGTATCCTTAGTGTGGGATGCCAATTGTGTGACATGAGGTCTGAGGTAGGCGTCTATGACTTGGCTAATTTTTTCGGTAATATTTCCGTTACCTGAAATTATTGGTCGCCCAGGGGGATCCGTTGGATTTTTGTGTACCTTGGGCAAGGAGTAGAAAGTGGGGGTTCTGGGATGCTTGGTTCTAATGAATTCCCATAAAGTTTGTGATGTGGTTTTTTCATAATATGCATGATCCACCAGTTTTGTAAAATTCCTTATTGAAAGTTCCAACCATGAGGGGCGAAATGGGTTTATAGCATTTTTTTTTTTTTAGTTTCCAAGTATCCTTAGACAAATTTGTTTGTAGTGTTCGCTGTCCATGACTACTACATTACCCCCTTTGTCTGAGGGTTTTATTATGATCTGTCATTCTCTTTTAGTTCCATCAAGGCTTTTTTTTTTTTGTTCCTTACTCAAGTTTGTGGATTTAGTCCTTCTACGCAGATTTTGATGTCCTTGGTAGTTTGCCTAACGATCAAGGCAATTGTTGGGTTAGTGTTGAGGGGTGGGAATTTGTGTGATTTTTTTTTTTTTTTTTCCGGAAGTTAATTGTGGTTTCTTCCGTACTTTCTTCCTCACTGTCTGAGGAGGAATCAGATTCTTCCATATCGTTGAGTCCTCCTTCTTCTAATGGTTAATTTAGATCCCTGATAGCCTGGAATTCTGCAGCAGTAAGTGCTGTTGGTGGTTCAGTGGTTGTAGGTTTTTTGTTATACATCACTTTAAGTAACAGATTCCGTGCAAACAAATTGATGTCTTTGACAGCCTCAAATTTGTCTGTACTCTGGTTTGGGCAAAAGGAAAGTCCTAGGGAGAGGACTTCTCTTTGTTCCAATGTCAGGTTTTGGGAGGAAAGATTGATGATATTTAGTTCCTCTGTTCTCGATTCCTGAGGTTCCTGGTTGGGTTGTGTCCTGGTCTGAGTTTTGTTCTTTTCTTTGCCTAAAAAAACACCCTTTTTGTTTTGGGTCTTCATCTTTTTTCCTTTGTGATCTTGTAAAGAGATCTGGTGGTAAGTGGTCAGTCTATTGGATGCTGATGTTTCTGTTGCCCCAAGTTCTTGGGTACAGATTTCTCCTTGCTCATTTGTGGTTGCCCATTCCCTTCTATCCTGGTTCCTTGGTTGGTCCTGTTGGTTGGTTTTTTGATTGAAAGTTCTTCCTCTGCCTCTGTTGGCCTCTGTACCCGAGTTGTAGGAAGATGAGTCCGATGATTGGTAATATGTGCTCCTGGGGAATCTGTTTTTGTTTCTATTTTGTCTGGTTACATTGGACCATTTGTAGGCCCTGCCTTGCGTAAATGCTTTTTTGTCACGCCAATATTTATTTTCTTTTGGAGAATCTCCTTACTATATTCTTCTAGATGTTTTTTTTATTCTCCTGTTCACTGTACAGGGTTGCTGTTTTGAGAGGGGAAAGTTGTTCGTAGATTGATTTTATTTCGTCGTCCAAGGTTTTAATTTGTCTCAGGTATTCCTTCCTGAAGGAGTTTCATGAGGTTTCGTGAGCACTCATTGAGCTTATTTTCCTATTCCTTCTTCTGTACAGTGACGTTATCCAGGGTGGGCAATATTTGAGTGCGTAAGCCTGCTGGATTAATGTTTTCTTTGATATATCTATCAAAAGCATGTATGTGCCAGTGTAAGGCTGATTTTCTCTCCAGATGTTTCTTGAGGTTGGAGAATAATGCCGTGATATCCGAATCTAGTTGTTCTTTTTCCTGGAACCTGCTCTGTATCCCCTGCATCAGGGAGTCCCACTCTGTGCCTACCAAATCCTCCATTGTATCCTTCTTTTCTGTATGTATAATTTCCAGGTCCATGTAGGGCTGAAGGTTAAATGTGCTCATTCCTTCTCTACTCCTATTTCTGACAATTGCTGGACAAGTGAGTGATTGCACAATAGTTTCTATGCCTTGCTGTATGGCATGGAAAGAAAATATGTTATGAGTATAGGTTTTGGGGTCTGTGAGGTCATGTATGAGTTTTCCATCCGGGTTTAACTAGTGTACGGGTACGATTCCCAAAACCTTTGAAGTAGGTTTAGCCGTCATCCCAGAGAATAGTTTGGAGAGAAGTTGGTGCCCCAAGCCAGGTAAGTTGGGACGTTTTGGGCTAATGCAACAGGATTTGTGTTTATACAATTTATTGAAAAGAGGTTTACAACATAAATATACAACAACAACCATAAGGTGTGTGGGTTATAGACCCATGAGTGATAGTGAGTCAGAAGAGAAATGGTGACATGGTGATATGGTGACAGTGGTATGTCTCTCTATCTGTCCACGCTTCTGGTGGCGTGGAATCTGTAGGGAGAGAGATCCTGGATTCCTACGCGTTTCGGCGTGCTGCCTTTATCAAGGAAATTTTTCCACCATATCTGTAGACCTAGTAGATGAATGAATTAATTAGTAAGTATTGTGCTTCCAATAGAAAATTATTAATTGCTCGCACAATAATTTACATACTTGGTAAAAGGGAGGTCTGCTCTTGGAACCTTGCTTCTGGTCCTTATATTTCCACACAGGAATTAAAGGTTGGACACTGTCGCTGGAGTATATAATATATGATAGTATGTAAGTGGACAAGTATATGATGATAAGTGGAAATGATTTGTGTCTTACAATTATGTATAGCTTGAAGGTACTTACTGTCTGTATAATACTTTAAACCGCCAGTAGGGAGGCAAACCTAATCTTGGTCCAATTTATTCTAATTTAAACAAGAACATGCGTTAGGATTTGTTGGGGTCAAAGGACCCTTAATACATGTGTATGCCCTGTGTTAGGGCTGGCTTGCTTTATTGTATGTCTTTTGGTTACTTACAATATATTGCTGCAGATGTAGTACCAGAGTAGTCCACTAGAGGGTCTCTGTCCAGCTTTTGTCCTATTTGTTCTAACAGTGAACATAGAGAAGTAGATGTTCATGTGATTTGGTATAAAGGAAACCATCAATGCATATAATAGCATTGTGGTTTACTCACTGTTACAATGGGCAAGGGTCTCCACAGGTAGTACTTCAGAGCGGCAGGTCCGGGCGTCCTCTCAGTCCCTCTGCTAGAGGGGAAGTGGTGCCCTGTTATAATTCCCGGCCTTTTATATCCCCCGCACATGCGCAGATGTGCGTATTGACGTGGCACCTTCCGACTTCCGGGTATGCGAATGACGTAGCGGCGCGCGCATCTTGTCAGGTTTCAGGGGATATAGAGGTAGCGGCCGCCGACACAGGAATGGAGAAGAGATCCCGCGGGGGGATCGTTTATAAAGGACATCATCCTTTATCCTCTCCTGTAGCCCCCGGATTGTAAATTACCAGGGTCCCCTGTGCCGGGTGTGCAAATAAAGAGGAGAGCAGGCTTGGGGTCCTTTGTCTGCAGACCATATATCATCATTTTCAGGCTAATTTTAAATTGCCTTATATACATTTCATAGAGAGTGATCAGACAAAAAATAGAGTATACGTAAAAATTATATGTATTATACCATATGGTGATGAATTGGTACAGCAATATATATATATATATATATATATATATATATATATATATATATATATATATATATATATATGAGTCGGATATCAACAGGGGTTATTGGGAAGGCATGTGTGGGGTAGTCCCCCCGAGGTGGGGGTCATTTGCAGTAGTTCCACTGTATAAATAGAATAAAATAAAACGGCTAGTTTTTATTTATTGGTAGGGTCTTGGGTCTACCAGTTAGTGCCGGGTCACACTTGTGCAATGCGGGAAGGCTGCGAATTTGCAGCCTGTTCCCACATCGCAAACGCACATCTGGCAGTTCACACTGCCATATGCGATACGCAGGGGGTGTCAATGAAATGTTAATGACACCCCCAGTTTGATCGCATATCGCAGTGCGATCTGACAGTTCGCACAGGATCGGATCGCAC
>NC_138771.1:226980792-227045792 GCF_965119305.1 Pelophylax lessonae
TCAAGGCTCTCAGAAGAAGCCCTGGTCTGGAAAACAGAAGTCCGGTCAATCCGGATCCGCAGCCCATAACAGTGCGGCCTGAAGGGGCGCCCTCACCCAGTTTTGGGGTGGGGGGACGCTTGCTCGGTTTTCTTCAGCCCTGGTTGGCCCGCGTGCGGGACAGATGGGTTCAGGAGATCGTTCGATCTGGTTACAAGATCGAGTTTCTCTCTCGGCCGGAGAGCAGATTTTTTCCCTCAAATCTTCAACTGTCTCCAGAGCGTTTACGGGACCTGCACCTGGCGGTGCGGGACCTGAGGGCTCAGGGAGTGGTGGTTCCGGTGCCTCATCGGGACAGATTTCGGGGGTTTTATTCCAATCTGTTCACCGTGCCCAGAAAGGAGGGCAAGGTTCGTCCAATTCTGGACTTGAAGGCTCTGAACCGCTCTGTGCGGGTTCGCAAGTTCCGCATGGAATCCCTGCGGTCGGTGGTGGCTGCCCTGGTTCCGGGGGAATTCATGGCCTCCATCGATTTGAAGGATGCGTATCTTCACATCCCCATTTTCGAGGGTCACCAGAGGTACCTTCGATTTGCCATTGCGGAGGATCACTACCAGTTCGTGGCGTTGCCTTTTGGTCTCGCCTCGGCTCCGCGGGTCTTCACCAAGGTGCTTGCACCGGTTCTGGCATTATTGAGGGCCCAGGGCATTTCCAGGGTCTGGAGAAGGACCTGTCTGTCACGATGCAAACTCTGCAGGAGTTTGGTTGGACGATAAATTTTCCAAAGTCGACACTGAGTCCGTCGGTTCGTCTTCCCTACCTGGGAATGATTCTGGACTCGGTGCAGGCGAAGGTCTTCCTGCCGGAAGACAAACTCGGAACTCTTCGGGAGGAAGTCAGGTCCCTCAGGGACGTTCCGCACTCGTCTCTGCGGACGTGCATGAGATGTCTGGGATTGATGGTCTCGGCCTTCGAGGCGATTCCCTTCGCCCAGTTTCACACGCGGGGTCTCCAAGCGGAGATCCTGTCCATGTGGGACGGGCGAACTCAATCTCTGGATCTTCAAATCTCGTTGAGTCATCGCACCAGAAGAGACCTTCTGTGGTGGCTCCAGTCCCCGATGGTGTCCGGGGGCAAGTCGTTTCGTCCTATCTCGTGGACGGTAATCACCACGGATGCCAGTCTGTCGGGCTGGGGTGGTGTTCTGGGCGTTCTGTCCGCCCAGGGGACTTGGTCGGAGGGGGAGTCCTCCCTTCCGATCAACATTCTGGAATTGCGTGCGATAAATCTGTCTTCATTGCTGGACGGACCGACTGCAGGGCTGCCCGGTTCGGGTGCAGACGGACAATGCCACGGCGGTGGCCTACATCAACCACCAAGGGGGCACCAGGAGTGCCCGAGCGGCTGGAGAAGTGGCCGACTTTCTGTCTTGGGCCGAGACTCATGTCCCGGCGATAACGGCGGTTCACATTCCAGGGGTGGAGAACTGGCAGGCGGACTATCTGAGTCGCCAGACCCTGGATCAGGGGGAATGGTCTCTCCACCCGGCTGTCTTCCAGATGTTGTGCGCGAAGTGGGGTCTTCCAGATGTGGACCTGTTCGCGTCTCGTCTCAACAACAAGGTGAGATGGTTCGTGGCAAGGACGCGCGACCCTCGGGCAGACGCGTCGGACGCGTTAGTGGCCCCGTGGCATCAGTACAAGCTGATGTACGCGTTTCCACCGATTCAGTTGCTGTCCAGGTTCCTTCGCAGGTTATACTCGGAACGCAGCACCGTGATTCTTGTGGCACCGGACTGGCCTCGCCGGTCCTGGTACGCAGTACTCGTGAATCAGGCAGTCGACGCCCCGTGGCGTCTGCCTCTTCGAGACGATCTCCTGTCTCAAGGGCCGATATACCATCCTGCTTTACAGTCGCTGGCTTTGACGGCTTGGCTGTTGAGACCGAGGTCCTGAAGGAGAAGGGTCTCTCCCCAGAGGTCGTTCATACCTTGATCAACGCAAGGAAGTCTTCCTCGGGGAAGGTTTATTACCGTACTTGGAAGGCCTATTTTGCCTGGTGTGAGTCCAGGGGGTTTTCACCCCGCACGTACTCGGTTTCCCGAGTGCTGTCCTTCCTTCAAACGGGTGTCGATCAGCGTTTGGCGCTGGCTACGATAAAGGGTCAGGTGTCTGCGCTGGCCGTTCTGTTTCAACGTCCCGTGGCTTCCAACTCCTTGGTTGGCACTTTTGTTCAGGGAGTGCGGCATCTGGTTCCTCCTAGGAGGGATCCTCTGCCTCCTTGGGACTTGAATCTCGTTCTATCTGTGTAAAGGTCGCCTTTTTGGTTGTGATCACTTCGGCTCGCAGAGTGTCGGAGCTGGCGGCTTTGTCCTGCAAGTCTCCGTATCTGGTTGTTCATTTGGATAAGGTGGTCTTGCGACCTAATCCTTTTCTTCCGAAGCGAGTTTCGGAATTCCATCTTAATGAGGATATTGTCTTGCCTTCGCTGTGCGCGAAGCCTAAACATCCAAAGGAGGTGAGATTACATTCTTTGGATGTTGTTCGGGCGATAAGGGTTTACCTTAAATCGACTGAGTTTTTTCGAAAGACGGACTCCTTGTTTGTTCTTCCAGAGGGTCCTCGGAAGGGCATGGCAGCGTCGGCCTCTACCATCGCCAAATGGATCAGGCAGACCATTGCACAGGCCTATGCTTTGCAGGGGAAGGTTCCCCCTGTGCCTGTGAAGGCGCACTCTACTAGATCTGAGTACGTCTTGGGCCTGTCGTCATGGGGCTTCTGTAGCCCAGGTGTGTAAGGCGGCGACCTGGTCGACCGTGCACACTTTCACAAAATTCTACAAAGTAGATGTTCAGGCATCGGCGGATGCTTCCTTTGGCCGCAAGGTTCTTAGTGCGGCAATTCCCTAGGGTCCCTTGTTGGGGACCTCTGGCTGTTGGGATAAGTTTTTTATCCCCTGGTTATTTGTCTTTTCCTGGGTTGTTGCTCCTGTTGAGCACTTGTTTTTCCTGTAGCCCAGCTGGTTTCCTTCCTTTGGTAAGGTTCCTTTCTTTGATGCGGAGACTGCGTTGCCTTTCGGCGCGGATGCGTTTCCCACCCCTCATGTTTGCACTGCTTTGGGACGTCCCCATATGTGACGAATATGAAGAGGCGGCGACTGTCGGAGGACATAAGAGAAAACTGAATTTTTGTAAAATCTTACCTGTAAAATTCCTTTCTCTGAGTCCTCCGACAGTCGCCGCCCCCGCCCCTCTTTTGGGGTTGGTTGTATACTCTACTGCTATTCCACTGAAACTGAGATATGGTTGCAGGAAGTAGGAGGGTATTGACTGAGGGGACCACCCCTTGAGGGTGGGATATGTTAAAAGCTTTAATGTTAACATATTCTGTTGCCTAGCTACTCCTTCGGAGCAAAGTCTAATACCCCATATGTGACGAATATGAAGAGGCGGAGACTGTCGGAGGACTCAGAGAAAGGAATTTTACAGGTAAGATTTTACAAAAATTCCGTGTTTTTTTTTTTTTTTTTTTTTTTTTTTTTTTTTTAGTTGAAGCATCATTTAACCACTTACATGCCCTCTAAGGAAGCAGCTCAGTGTATGGGTTTTTTTTTTTTTCTCATTCAGCAGTTTACCCCACTTAACCTGGACTAATATCAAGTTGCAACTAGGCTGTTGGTTATCCTCCTTAAATTGTGTGAACATGTGGCATGACTTACTAGAATAATACCATGGTTCGTGGACACAAATCCTCTACCAGCAGTTAGACTATCTTTGGTAGTGTTTTTTTTTTTTTTTGCCACCATTCATCATCTTAATACTGAAGGTGCATTAAAGCAAATGGCACCAATATAGGCAAACTCTGGGCGTGTTTTTTTTTTTTTTTTTTCCCCCCTCCTTTAACCCTATTCCGCTAGAGAGTCACAAATAGCCAGCTGAGTTGACTAGTCTTCTCAGCAGGAAATGTTCCCACTGCAACACTTAGCAGGCAGGGTTTCCTGTTAAGTTGGAAGCGAAGGCGGCATGAAGCAGATTAAAGTGTATGTTCATCCTTAGAAAGTTTTTTGCAAAAAAAATCCCCCTGAAAAGTATATTTCTTTCGTTCGACGCATACAGCGCTCCATAAATCATAACTACTGAGTTATATTGCCTCCTCAAGGAGTAGGTCTAGGCAGAACAAAAAACACCAGGCTACGCCAATGGGCCATCCTCAGCTTGGTATATAACCCCCCCCCCCCCTCTGCTCTAGGTAATCAGTTTCAATCTGACTAGTCAGGAGTAAGGACCTAGTCTCCTGGCTGGGATCTCTTTCCTTACATCTTTTTGTTGTTTCTCTCGGAAGCTCTACAATCAACGACCGCTCCCCTACTTCAGTAGCCAGGATTCTTAGCCTTACCATGGAAGGTTAAGTGCAGTCCCTCCTTTCCCCTTTTTTTTGGGGGTTTACGCGGGTAACCTCCAGGGACGGTCGGACCCTCCTCCAATCCTTAAAAATCCCTCAGTGAGCTGGGCTTCCCCCTACTTCCTTCCCCCCCTATCTGGACCTGGAGTCTGGTGAGGGTCCCAGGGCAGAGGATGCAGCGGAGACCCCTGCGGTCTTTCCCCGCTATCCACACTCTGTAAGGGTCCTGGGATAGTGTGTCCCGCCCTGATATTCTGGAGGGGTCCCAGTGTAGGAGACCCCTAGGTGCATGCCCCACATTTTGCAGTGTGGGTATAGTGCAGGGGGGTCCCAGTGCAGAGACCGGTGCAGAGTGCGCAGTGGAGTCTCCCCTAACGTGTCTCTTACCTTCAGGAGGGGGTCCCCTTGCAGAGAGGGTGCAGCATTGCAGAGGGCACAGGGAAGATCCTGGCAGCATGCTGTAGCTGATGGTGGCCATTTTCCCTTAGTCTGGCTGGTCTCCGGTTGGCGGTCATGTTTGTGTAGCAAGATGATGGCACAGGGGCCATTTTCCCTTAGTCCGGGGGATGCTGGGGACAACTGAAGCCTTGTGGCAATGCCGAAGCTCCTCCTCTTCCTCAGTTTCCTCTTCCTGTGCCCAGGACATATGAACAGGGATGGCGTCAATGGTGATGCTGGGTCTGAATTTGACACTCCTCCAGTAGGTCCTTGGGGGTCCCTGTTTTCTCACTCTCTGCTGATAGGTACCCTGAGCCTTGGTAACATCCTTTCGTGGTGCCAAAAGATTTTTTCTCACCTCACCTTCCAGGACGGCCAATGCATGAGAGATGATAGGCTCCTCCCTACCGGAAACACAATCCAGATACAATTTGTTAAAAGGCCCCACCCTTCCCCTTGTCCCTCAGTTTAGATTGTGTTTCTTCCTACAGCGAAACGTTTGTTGTTTTCACTGACCTGAAGACTTGGAAGTCTGATGGTCGGACCCCCTGTGAGCCAGGTTAAGGAATGCCGGTGAGAGAAGCAATGTGGAGGAGACGCCGGACCCGCTTGCTAGCGGGAGAGCAGACTCCCAGGCCCCAGGAGCCCGGACAGCTGCAGGGGAAATGAAGCCTACTACTACCCACCTCACGGAGAATGAGGAGGGAAGGCCGGTCCAGGTGACTGCAGCCAAACCCAGGTCGGAACCGGGTAAGTGCTGACTGTGATTTCAAATGTTAATTGCTGGTGTTAACAAGAACCCTGGAAGGTCCTTTCCCCTGACTATAGTCGGACCCATATTTTGTCCTTTCTAAGGTTTTATTCTTGTGGAAGAGTGATACATTTTTTTGTCTTTTTGTCTATCTTCTCTTCCAGAGTCCCAGAGCGGTTCTCAAGAAACCTAGTACTGTACCCCCCTTATCTACAGGTGCCGTTACCTCAAAAAAGTGTGGTAATTGCGGAGACAGACTATCTAGCTCCCACACTAAGCCTTTCTGCTATAAATGCATCAATAAATTAGCTGGAAAAGAGGCTTCTGGATTAATGAAAGATTTTTTAAAATCTGTCCAGGAAGAAATGCTGGCTACAATTCAGTAATTTCGTTCCTCGGTGGTTTCCTCCCAAGTCATAGAATCCAGTGAGCATACCCTTAAGGAGAGGGCTTCTTCCCAGGTAAGCTCAGCTTCCAGGGCAGGTCCTTCAGGGTTATTATCCTTCTCCCAGAACCTCCCCCCAGCACAGCCCAGGGAGGAAGAAAGGTTGACAATTGAGACAAACTGCTCAGACTCCCAAACCAGTTCAGAAAGTGAGGGAGAGAGGGACTCAAAGTGAAGCCGAGGACTCAGGAGTAAGCAGGAATTTATTCGGGTTGGAAAATATACAGGGACTCCTTCAGGCCATTTATGCCTCAGAAGAGCTACCTGAACCCCCGAAGGAAACTTCAGCATAGCACAGAATGTATAAGGGTCTAGGTAAGAACCCTTCAAAGGTTGTACCTGTGCATCAGTCCTTGAAAGGATTAATCCTTCAAGAGTGGCAGTTTCCAGAAAGCAAGCTAGTCAAACCAAAGTCATGGAAAAGATTTCCCTTTTTAAGGAGGAACATGTGGAAAGGTTTCTAAAAAAAACTCCAAGTTGGATGCCCCACTGTCACAATTCACAAAGAGGTCTGACCTCTCCTTTGTGGATACAGGAAATATTAAAGAGTCCTTACTAAAAAAGGCTTGGGATGCCAATGCATCAGCAATGGCCCCAGCCCTAGCTTCTTGTGTGTCAAACGCTAATTGTTGGGTGGAAAGGTTGATTAAACACCTGTCTCAGGTTAAGACCCAGGACCTACAGGACTCCCTGCCAGTTATAGGTAAAGCAGTTGCCTATCTGGCTGACACTGCAGTGGAATCAGTTATAGCCTCAGCTAAAGCGGGGGCTCTTCTGAATTCAGCCAGAAGGGCCACCTGGCTTAAGGAATGGGAAGTTGACTTCACTTCAAAAACCAAGCTCTGTGGTTTGCCTTTTGAGGTGTTGTTACTTTTCGGGTCAGGCCTAGACGAAGTTCTGACCAGATCCTTTAGAAAAGGGGAAAAGGTTTCCTGCCAAACCCAGGAGGGCTAGAGGCAAAACATTTTTTCGTGGCCCCCCAGGACAAAGGCAGCAAAAAACAGGAAAGAACCTGCTAAAAGATGGGGCTTTGGAAAAGGGAGGCAAAGAAACGGTTTGCTTTTTCCCTCATCTGGAACAAGAGATAAGTGACGCCAGAATCAAAGTGGGGGGAAGACTAAGCCAATTTCTGTCCCAATGGGAAGAAATTGCAGTGACCCCTTATATTCACTCCCTCATAAAAGGTTTATTGTCTGCAATTTACATCAATACTCCCCTTAACGATAAACCTTACCCATCCTCTTATGGAAATTCAAAAAAGGGAAGCCCTGTTACAAGGAATTCAAAAACTGGCAGAGCTGTTAGTGATGGTCCCTGTACCGGAAGATCAGCTCTTCCATGGTTTCTACTCCCATGTGTTTGTGGTCCCCAAACCCTTGGGAAAACATTGCCTCATAATAAACTTAAAGAACTTGAACAAGTTCTTACTATACAAGAAATTTTCAATGGAAACCATATATTCAGTACGAAAAAACCTGCTGAAAGAGGTTTTCATGACTACCCTTGATCTCAGAGATGCATACCTGCATGTTCCTATTCATCAGGAACATCAGCCCTTTCAGAGATTTGCGGTAGTTACCAAACGGGGAACAGAACACTGGCAGTTCAGGGCACCTCCCTTTGGGCTAGCAGCCAGCCCGAGAATCTTTACAAAAACTCTAGCAGATGCAGTGGCTCATCTCCAAGGTATAGCCTTAATCCCCTATCTGGACGACCTGCTGATTTTTGGCATGTCAGCAGATCAGGTGAACTCAGACACCTGGCAGGTGATAAGGTTCCTACAAAAACTAGGCTGGTTAATCAGCCTAGAAAAATCTTTCCTGGAACCAACCCAGGTGCAAACCTATCTGGGGTACCATATAGACTCAAGGGTATAAAAGCTCTTTCTTCCGGTGGAAAAAGTGGAGAAAATAGTCTCTTCAGTAGGAGCTCTCAAGAGCGCATCCTCTTGTTCCAGGAGAGAAATCCTAAGAGTCCTGGGACTCATGTCAGCCAGCATCCCTGCGGTTGTTTGGGCTCAGCTGCACTTAAGAGACCTTCGGTTCTTCCACCTGTCCTCCTGGGACAGGAAGATGGAGTCACTAGACGAGAATGTCATCCTCACACCTCAAGTCCAGGTGCCACTAGAGTGGTGGTTGGACCCAAGCAATTTGGGGAAAGGCAGACCATGAGGTCAGTGGAACCCTATAAAAATCACCACACAAGCAAGCACGTGGGGATGGGGGGGCTCACCTGGAAGGGGCCCAAGCTCAGGGGGTCTGGGACAAACTAATAGCCGAGGCCTTATCCAACTTCAGGGAGCTGAAAGCAGTGGGAGAAGCTTTGAAAGCTTTTGAGAGCTCCATCTTAGGCAGGGAAGTTCAGATGCTGTCTGACAACACCAAAACTGTGGTCTATATAAATCGTCAAGGGGGTACCAGGTCAAATTCCCTCTTAGCACTGACCAAGGAAATTCTAGGGTGGGCCGAAGGGAAGGTAATATCCCTGATGGCCATTCATATAAGGGGGAAGAACAACTGGCAAGCAGACTTCCTCAGTCCTCACCTTATAGGAGGAGGAGAGTGGGAGCTATATCCCAAAATCTTCCAGTTGTTGGTCCAAAGGTTTGGGTACCCGGAGATAGATTTATTTGCCACCCTGGAAAACAGGAAGGTAAAAGGATTATTTTCCCTTACGCAGGAGAAAGGGATGCTGGGCTTGGACGCCCTAGCTCAAGCATGGCAGTTCAAGCTGGCTTACGCCTTCCCTCCTCTGGCTCGAATTCCCAGAATTTTACAGAAACTAAGTCGGTCTTCAGGCCTGCGACTTATCCTAATTGCCCCTTGGTGGCCAAAGAGAGCGTGGTTTGCAACTCTGAAAGCCATGTCAGTAGCTCCCCCATGGGAACTCCTAAATCTCCCAGACCTGCTGTCTCAGGGGTCAAAAACCGGAATTCTTCCATCTGACAGCTTGGTTAGTGAGCGCCATATCCTAAAAATGAAGGGTTGCTCAGATAGAGTGGTAGATACACTCTTACTGAGCAGAAAACCAGTCAGTAGAAATATATACCTTTTAAAATTTAGAAAAAAAAATTTGTACCTGGCGTAGGCAAAGGAACTTCGCCTCCACCTCTATTCCTATGGTTTTGGAATTTTTACAAGATCGAGTAGATAAGGGTGTGGCAACGAACACCCTTAGGGTACAAATAATGGCTCTTTCAGTATTTTTGGATACAAGTCTAGCAAAAGAGCCGTTGGTCAAAAGATTTTTGTTGGCTAGACAAAGGGCTACCCCTGTTGTTAGAAACAGGTTCCCTCCTTGGGACCTGACGAGGGTTCTAGAGGCGTTATCTAGTAACCTGTTTGAGCCTATGAAGGAGGTTCCCCTTAAGTTTTTGTCACTTAAATTAGCATTCTTGCTAACCATCACGACAGCCAGAAGGGTAGGAGATCTACAGGGTCTATCTATAAAAGAACCTTTTATGTTAATTTTTCCACACAGGATTTTCCTTAGACCAGATCCCTTGTATCTGCCTAAGGTAGCATCTTCATTTCACAGAGCATAGGAAATAAATTTACCATCCTTTTGTGATAACCCCAAAACTGAAAAGGAAAGGAAATTTCACGGTCTTGATGTGAGAAGAGGTCTTCTCACCTATTTAGAGAGGACCAAAGATTTTTGAAGGTCAAATAATCTTCTGGTCCTCTATTCTGGGCCCAGAAAGGGACTTCAGGCCTCAAAACCTTCAGTCTCTAGGTGGATTAGACAAGCAATTACCATGTCTTATGAGGTCTCAGGTGTTCCTGCACCAGCAAAACTGAAAGCACACTCAAGAGCCCTGGCAACATCCTGGGCCGAGAAGGCTGGAGCATCCCGGGAACAGATCCGCAGTGCAGCCACCTGGTCCAGTCATGACACATTCCTGAAACATTACCGTGTAGTAGTTCTGTCTCAACAAGACCTAGCCTTTGGCCAAAAGGTCTTACAGGCAGT
Source organism: Pelophylax lessonae (assembly GCF_965119305.1). NCBI lineage: Eukaryota > Metazoa > Chordata > Amphibia > Anura > Ranidae > Pelophylax > Pelophylax lessonae. The sequence continues at coordinate 226,990,778 of NC_138771.1, forward strand.
GGTCCCACCCTAAGGTAGGCCTATGGGTGATCTATTATCCTCTCATGCGTTGGCCATCCTGGAAGGTGAGAAAACCTACCGTTAGTAGACCAGTAACGGTGTTTCTACGAACCTTCCAGGCGGCCGGCCTACTTCCCGCCCTGTTAAAAGGGTGTGATAAGAAATGTATAACGTAGGTGGTAAGTACCTATAGAATTGTAAGAACAACACTTCCCTTGAGAATTGGATGTGGAAGACACTCTTTTTTTACAACTGAGGGACAAGGGGAAGGGTGGGGCCTTTTAACAAATTGTATCTGGATTGTGTTTCCGGTAGGGAGGAGCCTATCATCTCTCATGCGTTGGCCGTCCTGAAAGGTTTGTAGAAACACAGTTACCGGGTCTACTAGCGGTAGGTTTTCTCTATGGTCCATTGACAGACGCAGCTTTCATACTTCTTATCCATTGGGTTATGCTGTCTCATGCAGGAGTAGTTCTAGGCAGGAAAAAAGTAATTCTTCACGCCCACTGGGCTGTCGCCACAGGCATGACCCCACACCCTCTGCTCCAGAAAACCAGTTTGTTTCTGCCTAGAGAAGGAGTAGGACCTAGGTTTCCTGCTGGGACTTGGGTCTCAGTTTTTTTATTCTTTTCAGAATATTTTGTTTTATTTCTTTGCTCACTTTGCTAGTGTTCAGGGAAATCCTCCTGGTGATCTACAAGCAATGGATAATCTAGATCCTTACGGTCTCCCCAGCCTGGCCTACGAGCGTGAGCAGGTTATAGTCCTGCACTAGCCCTCACCATGACGGAGCGTGGCAGGTCCCTCCAAAACCCCAGCTTTCCATGGTTACACCAACGGTGGTCCTGCAGTCCTTGGTGTCCCGGGTGGAAGTGGTGTATGGGCAAAGGCCCAGGAGGAAGCATCCCCCACCTTCCCCTGCTCAGGCTGTCTCATCTGATTCTGAGCCTGATGCCGCCATGGATGCAGCCCGTCCAGGGGGGCTTAATATCACACCCCCAGATCCATCACAGTGAGGATGATTCCTCCATGGTTGCAGCAGCGAATTAAAAAGCGCTGGTAGAAGCACTCATCACTGCAGTTCGTGAGATTTTAAAAATGGAGGATACGACTGATGTAGCCACGGACGTGGCTGTGTCGTTTGGTGCACATAAATCCCCTTGCATTCCAAAGATGTTTCCTTATGTGCCTTATTTTGACAGGATTTCCCTCCAAAGTTGTTTCCTTACGTGCCTTATTTTGACAGATTTTCCTGTAAGGAATAGGAACAGCCAAAATTACCCTTTGTAAAAGTAAAAGAAAAAGCGGAGTGCCTCTAAGTGTAATAGGTTTAATAATCCACAATGATAAATACTTGCTCACATTTAGAACAGTGGAATAACCGCACTTGGAAAAAAAGCGCGCATGCCCTGTGAGGCTCCTGCACATGCTCTGAAACGCATTGTACTATTGGCTGCTCGTTTGGTGACGTCAGGCAGGCGACTCTGCGTCCCAAGTAGTTGCAAGTAGAGCTGTATCCGGAAGCCGCTGGCCGACAAGCCTGATGGTGTCACGCCTGGATGCTGACTCCCATTTTCGGATTGCCACTTTTTCAAATGAGCTTTTATTCCATTGTTCTAAATGTGAGCAAGTATTTGTCATCTGTCCTATTGTGGATTATTAAACCTATTACACTTGGAGGTGCTCCGCTTTTTCTTTTGACTTATTTCTGACACAGAGCCAGCCCTTGTTATCCGCTGTTTTTATTTTTCTCCATTTATTGAACTGCTTAGTGACGATGCATGGACTTCAATTCCTATAGAGATGCTACTTAGGTACGCGTTATGCGCCAACATTTAACCTTTAAAATTACCCTAATTTCTCCGGACCCGCAGACCTGACCCCTTCAGCATGAAGGTCTGCCTTCACCCTTTTTTGGGGTGGGGGGACATCTTCACTGGTTTCCGACCTCGTGGACCTCCTTCATGAGCGTCAAGGGGATCCACTAAATTATTCTTTTGGGGGTACCCAGAAAGCAGGACAAAGCTTGTCCTTTTCTCTTGCGTCCTCTGACAGTCGCCGCTCACTCATAGTGTCTTCACTACTGGGTATTGGTCTTATCCACAGGAGTAAGCTAGGCAGAAGATTTTGTTAGAAACATTCACAAAAACTTTGCATAGACACACCTACAGGGGGCTCTCCCTCTGGTCCAATACCCCCCTGCTAGCAGCATTCCCAATTCAGTTTGTCTTTTGCCTAGTTAGGAGTAGGCAGGCTTCCCTTGGCTGGGGCTGCAGTCTCAGCCTTTTCTTCTTTTTCTTGATTTTTATTTCTGCAAAGTGAATTTTCTTTACACTTATAGCTTTTTATTTGTTCCTGCGCTCAGTTAGTCAGACTTCGGAAGACTACAGCGTTTGCAGAGCTGGGAATCGCACTGGTTGTCCTAGAGCCTTACGGAATCCCAGCCTGCCATTGAGCGTTAGCAGTCTATGCGTACGCCCAGGCCTCGCAAATGACCTGTCCCTGTCCTCAGGGACAAAGCCTGCGAAGTGGCTACTTGCTGGGATGTCTCAACTGCAGTACGCCGCGTGTTGCTAGTGTCCTGTTCGGCTGACGGCACCCCCATCCAGAGTGGGAGGCTTCCTGTCACAGAGCGGTACCCACGTTTTCGCTGGACCGGTAAGTACCATGCTACCCCTCTGTCTATGGCATTTTCTATCGGGAGGTGTATGTGGGGCCTCTGTTATGGGGATGGCAATCTATGTGGAGTCTGTGATATCCCCCTCGTGTCTGTCAGTATGTTTCCCGTGTGTCCCTTCACGGTCCCTGCGGGGGTGCTATAGCGGTTCTGCGGCGGTGTGGGGGTCCCTGAGTCCCTTGTGATGCTTGTGCAACGTTTTGGGGGTACAGACATGTTTGTGGGGCTGCATCGGTGTAAAATCGCGGGGCTGCCATTTCAGGTGTGGGCAGGCTGTTTGGCCTCATTGTGAGGGCAGCAGCCATTTTCTGTAATGCCTTGGCACCCTTTCGGGCACCATCTTTAGTGTTGTCAATGTGTTTCCTCATGTGCTCGGCGGCCATTTTATCTGAGCCTCCCCCATAGACTTACATTGGCATCCATTTTCTTGTGGCTCAGACCTTTGTTCGGCCTCTAGTGGCGTGACATTTCCTCTTTCCAAGCACGCAGATCGAGCTGGTAGCGTGGGTACAGTATAGACACCCTTCTGGGGGCTTTTTTGCTATTTTTTCTGGTTTATATCTGTGCTGGCAGTTATTATCTTTCAGTGCTTAGTAGCACAGGCTAGTCACTCATTGCGGTGGGAACCGCCGCTATCGCCGATTTAAAGGGCCAGCGCCATTCAATCGCTAAGTGTGTCTGATGGAGTCCCAGGATGGCAAATTCCCACCAGCTCTGGTGGAGGGTTCAGGTACTCCTGAATCCTCTGCAATAGTCTCACTTACTGCTGCACTTACGACTTTAGCGTCCGAAGTGGATCTGTTGATGTCTAAACGGGCTTCTAAGAAAAGGCCCAGGCTTTTTCAATCTTCTAATTCGGAGCTAGATATGGTTGCCACGGACAGTGTAACCCCTGAAGGGGTCTCAGTCCTCTGTCGGATGGGGGGAGGAGGAGGAGGTGGAGGAATCCCCCCCCCCCCCCCCTGGGTCGGCCAGAGAATGCGCTGCAATGTCTGCGCTCATTAGCTTTGTTGAAGACACGCTACATTTAGAAGATGAGCCCCACCTGCCGGTTCTTCCTTTGGGACCCGCAAAACCCAGAAGTCGGTTTAGGTGTTTCCCTGTCCCGCTGAGTTTCACAAAATGGTGAACGAACAATGGCCCAATTTAAAGCGCAATTTTTTGGTGCCTAAGCGGTTTCAGTACCGTTATCCCTTTGCGTCTCCGGTGGATTCGTGCTGGACTGTGGCCCCCTAATGTGGACCACACGGTGTCCAGGTTAAATAAAGCCACTCTGATGCCCGCGAAGATTCTCCGGTGTTTAGGGACCCGGCGGATAGGCGGGTGGAGTCTCTTAACCGCCACTCCTATCTGGTGGCAGGTTCCTTGATGAAACCCGTGTTCGCCTCAGCAATGGTCTCTCAGGCTGTGGTGGAGTGGGCTAAAGTGCTGAGACGCACCCTTGTGGCTGATTCCGCCCCTCCTGCTACTCTGGAGATGGTGGACCTAATTATTCAGGCTGTTTTATACCTGTGCGATGCGGCCTTGGATGAGGCCCCTTTAGTCTCATGCTTATCTGCAGTCGCAGTGACGATCCGTCGCATCGTGTGGTTGAAAAGCTGGTCGTTTGACCAGTCTTCCAAGAAGACGGTGTCTGACATCCCTTATGCAGGGAATCGCCTTTTTGGTGACTCCCTGGACGAATTGGTGAAGGGGGTCACTGGGGGGTAAAAGCACACTGCTGCCCCAGCTGTCCAGGGGCAAGTCTTTCTGCGGGCCGTTCCTTTAAACCTAACCAGGGGTCCTTTTCGTGCCTTCAAGGCACAAGACCAGGGCAAATCCTTCCAAGGCCTCTGGTGGCCAGAAGAAGCCTTGGGCGGGCAAGTCAAAAGCCGCCCACAATGGCACAGCGGCCCAGTCCGCCTCGACCTGAAGGGGCGCCCTCACCCGTTTCAGGGGTGGGGGGACATCTGCGCGATTTTCCCGAAACCTTGGCTGGCCAAGATTCAGGACAGATGGGTTCAGGAACTCATTCAGTCGGGGTACAAGATCGAATTTCGATCGCGCCCAGCAGACAGATTCTTTCCCTCAAATCTTCATTTTACCCCAGATCGTTTCCAAGATCTCCAACGGAGCGGTTCAGGATCTCCTCGCCCAGGGGGTGATCGTCCCGGTGCCACATCGGGACAAGTTTCGGGGTTTTTACTCGAATCTGTTCACGGTGCCCAGAAAGGAGGGCAAGGTGCGTCCAATTCTGGACCTAAAGTTTCTGAACCGCTTCTTGAGTTCAAAAGTTCCGCATGGAATCCCTCAGATCGGTGGTGGCCTCCCTGAGTCCAGGAGATTTCCTGGCTTCCATCGACCTCAAGGATGCATATTTATACATCCCCATCTATGTAGGTCATCAGAGGTACCTCTGATTCGCAATCGTGGAGGAGCACTATCAGTTCGTGGCGTTGCCTTTCGGTCTCGCTTCGGGTCCAAGGGTGTTTACCAAAGTGTTGGCTCCTGTCCTGGCCCTGTTGCGGGCGCAGGGGATTGCAATCCTTTGGTATCTGGATGATCTCCTGTTGAGGTCGAGTTCCAGTGCCACTCTGTTGCATGATCTGTCAACCACGGTTCAGATGCTCCAGGAGTTTGGGTGGACCATCAATTTTCAGAAGTCGACATTGTCTCCTTCTGTTCGCCTCCCTTACCTGGGGATGGTTCTGGACTCCATCCAGGCAAAAGTCTTTCTGCTGGAGGACAAACTCCGGACTCTGCAGAACGAGGTCAGGTCCCTCAGGGACGAGTCCTCATCGCTCAGGACCTGCCTGCGGTCCCTGGGATTGATGGTGTCCGTCTTCGAGGCGATACCATTTGCACAGTTCCACACACGATCTCTGCAAGCGGAGATTCTGGCCAGGTGGGACAGATGTCCTCATTCCTTGGAAAGGAGGATCTCTTTGAGCCACCAAGTCAGAACGGATCTTCTGTGGTGGCTCCTGTCTCCGGCTCTGACGGAAGGGAAATCCTTCCGGCCGTTGTTATGGACGGTGGTCACCACGAACGCCAGCCTGTCGGGCTGGGGTGACGTTCTGGGCAATTTGTCTGCCCAGGGCACTTGCTCCATTGGTCGGATCATCTTCGGGGCTGCCCTGTGCGTGTGCAGATGGACAACGCAACTGCGGTGGCTTGCATGAATCACCAAGGGGGCACCAGTAGTGTCCGGGCGGCCAAGGAAGTGGCCGAGATTCTGTCCTGGGCCTAGACGCAGGTCTCGGCGATTTCGGCAGTTCACATTCCAGGTGTGGAGAACTGGCAGGCCGACTATCTGAGCTGTCAGACCCTGGACCAGGGGGAATGGTCCCTACACCCGGAGGTGTTTCAGATGCTTTGTGCGCGATGGGGATCCCCAGACGTCGATTTGTTTGCGTCTCGTCTAAACAACAAGGTGGGAAGGTTTGTTGCAATAACACGCGACCCTCTGGCAGATGCCTCAGACGCGTTGGTAGTGCCATGGAATCGGTATCGCCTGATTTATGCCTCCCCCCCCCCCCCTTTGCAGGTTGGGGATTCTAGTGGCCCCGGACTGGCTGCGCCGGTCTTGGTACGCGGACATCATGCAACTGGTCGTCGAGCCTCCCTGTCGGCTCCCGTTACAAAACGATCAGCTTTGTCAGGGGCCGATCTTCCATCCTGCTTTACAGTCGCTGGCTTTAACGGCGTGGCTGTTGAAAGCCAAGTCTTGAGAGATCGGGGTCTCTCGTCAGCGGTCATTCCTACCCTACTCATGGTTGGGAAGGCCCCGTCCGGTAAGATTTAATATCGTACCTGGAAGGCTTATTTCGCCTGGTGTGAATCGCAGGGTTTACATCCTCGCTCCTTTCCGGTGGCGAGGGTGTTAGCCCTACTGCAATCTGGTGTGGACCAGCGTCTTGCGCTGACCACTATTAAGGGTCAGTTATCTGCGCTGGCCATTCTTTTCCAGCGCCCATTGGCATCAAATTCCCTGATCCGCACCTTTTATTCAAGGGGTGCATCGTCTGGCTCCCCCTAGGAGGGCACCCTTGCCTCCTTGGAACTTGAATTTGGTTCTGTCTGTTTTGCAAGGTCCTCTATTTGAGAACATCCGGGAGATTCCTCTGCCTTCGCTGTCACGGAAGGTCACCTTTCTGGTGGCGATCACATATGCTCGTGAGTGTCGGAGTTGGCGGCCCTGTCTTGCCGCTCCTCCTACCTGGTTGTTCATAGGGATAAGGTGGTCTTGCAACCTCATCAATCTTTCCTTCCGAAGGTGGTGTCCGATTTTCATCTCAACTAGGACATTGTCTTGCCTTCGCTGTGTGCGAATCCTAAGCATCCTACAGAGTTTGCCATGCATTCCTTGGATGTAGTCCGGGCGATCAGGGTGTACCTGTCGTCTACTGAATCCTTCAGAAAGTCGGATTCTCTTTTTGTCCTTCCTGAGGGACCTCGGAAGGGTATGGCTGCGTCTGCGGCAAACATTTCTAAATGGATCAGACGATTGTACAGGCTTATTCGCTTAGGGAACAGGTTCCGCCCTTCCCTGTCACGTCGCACTCTACCAGAGCGGTGAGTGCGTCTTGGGCCTTCCGCCATCAGGCGTCTGTGTCCCAGGTGTGCAAAGCGGCGACCTGGTCGTCCGTGCATACCTTTGCAAAATTTTACAAACTTGATGTTTTGGCATCGGCAGATGCCTCCTTTGGTCGCAAAGTTCTGAGTGCGGCAGTGCCTTAGGGGAGACATGGCGTTTTTTTGCCTGTCCCCTCCTGTTGGGGTTTTTTACCCCTTGGTTATTTTGCTTTCCTGGGTTTGTTCGCTCCTGTTGAGCTTTCCTGTTACCCAGTGTTTTACCTTTCTGGTTCAGATAAGGTTCTTTTCTCTGACCTGGGTGCTGCGTTGACTTTTAGACGGTTAGGTTTCCCACCCCTCGCATCTACACTGCTTTGAGACATCCCAGTAGTGAAGACTGTATGAGTGGGCGGCGACTGTCGGAGGATGTAAGAGAAAATAGAATTTTTGTAAGAACTTACTGTAAAATTCTTTTCTCTGAGTCCTCTGACAGTTGCCGCCCCCCACCCCTCTTTTGGGGTTCATGGACTATCTACTGCTTGCTACCAAACTGAATTGGGAATGCTGCTAGCAGGGGTTATTGGACACCCCCTGTAGGTGTGTCTATGCAATGTTTTTGTGAATGTTTCTAACAAAATCTTCTGCCTAGCTTACTCCTGTGGATAAGACCAATACCCAGTAGTGAAGACTGTATGAGTGGGCGGCGACTGTCAGAGGACTCAGAGAAAATAATTTTTCGGTAAGTTCTTACAAAAATTATATTTCTCTGTCGCTCATTGACAGACGCAGACTTCTTGATTAATATCAGTAGGGATATACTGCCCCCTACAGGAGTAGGACACTAGGCAGGAAAAAAGTTCTGGCCACACCTTATGGGCAGTCCCAGGGGGTATATCCTCTCTCTCCCTGCTACAGGATGTCAGTTTTTTTCTGCCTAGTCAGGAGTAAGGACCTAAGTTCCTTGCTGGGATCTCTGGTCCTGGCAAGCTTTTTTAGATCTTTTTTAGTTAGCTTTTTTTCTCCAGTTTGTTCCTGTGAGATCTTCAAGCAATTATGCTGGATCTGGGCGACGGGCTGGATGTTGAGATCCTGTGGTCACCCCAGCCGGCCTACGAGCGCGTGCAGGCCCTAGCTCCGCGCTGGGTCGGCCGCGACATAGTCCCACTGGACGGGGACTGGCCCCGCGAGTTAAACATCTCGCCAGGTCGCCTACGACCAGTCGTAATCTGAGTCGCGGCGTCCGTATTGGCCGACAGCCCCCCCACCTCGGTGGAGAGGGGTTCTGTCAGGAGTTGGTGCCCGCCTGTTCCGGTATGGTGAGTAGAATGTTCCCCCTCTCCCCCTGACGGGTTTTGGGGTGGACGCGGGCCCCTCCCCTGGATGGTCGGACCCTCATGATTCCGGGTTCCCCTCTGTCCTATTACGCACCCCCACCTATCTGCCCCCCTCACTAGTGGGTACAGGCCACATATGGAGGCGGTGGGGGGGCGCCGCCGGTGTTACCCTAAAAACGATCAGGGGGGGGTTAATACCTGTGCTTTCAGGCCCATCTGTAGGGTAGGTTCACGGGGGTCCCCTGTTGACACTGCGGACCGCATGAGGCCGCCATTTTCCCGCGGGCCGCCATTTTGTTGTAGCCTGCATGTCCTCGGCATGGTGGCGGCCATCTTGGTACACCCAGCTCGTCCTGCTTGAGAGCTGAGCAACTGTAGTAATCACCAAGGGCGTGTAAGGGGGCGGAGCCCCTCCCTAGACCCGGGAAAATCACTCCACAAAGACTTCCTGTCAGCGCTGAGTGCAGTCCTGGTTTGAACTTTGGTGCATCAAGTGGTGAGCCTTTTGGGGGTCTCTCTTCTCTTCTCTCTCTCTGCGGGGGTCTCGAGCACGTGACCACTGGGGGCACTTTAGCGCTGGGGATACTTTTAAAAAAAAAACTTTTTTTTTTTTCTTTTGTCATTTTTTTGCTGACAGGTTTCCCTGGCATTGCCATGGACCCTGCTGCACATGAGTCCCCATCTGATCCCCTCGAGGTGGCCACAGGTCCCTCCGATTCTCCACTCACCTTTGATTCGCTTTCAGCGGTCCTGGAGTAATTTGTGTCCCGGGTGGAGGTGGCCTGTCAGTGACGGGGGGCTAAAAAACGACCCCCGCCCACCCCTGTCTCGTCCGATACCTCAGCCGGTCGCTGCTGCCGCGGGTTTCTCCTTTAAGGTTGATGTCCCGCGTTCCTCTGACAGTGAGGATGATCTTCCTGCCTCTGTCATAGCGCAGGACAAAGCACTGGTGGACGCACTGATTATGTCAGTCCGGGAGACCCTAAAACTGGAGGCTGCACCAGTGGAGGCAGTTCAGACGGAAGTTGCCTTTGGCACTTGCAAGCCCTCCAAGGTGGAAAAGGTGTTTCCCTTTCCCAAATGCTTTGATATTATTAAAGACGAGTGGGCTCATCCAAAACGACCCCCTGGGATGCCTAAACGGATTGCTAGGCGCTACCCGTTTGAAGAGTCCCTCCTTAAAAAATGGACGCTGCCACCGGTGGTGGATCCGCCGGTTTCCAAACTAAATAAAGCCACAGTTATCCTGGTGGAGGATTCCCCGTCCTTTCGGGATCCAGTTGACCGTAGGGCGGAATCTGTGTCCTGTTCCATATTCTCCCTGGCAGGGTCGGCCTTAAGGCCAGTGTTTACCATTGCTCTGGTTTCACATTGACGGAATGGGCCAAGCTGTTACGCCATGACCTGGAGGGGAGAAGTCTCCCTACTGCCGTGCCGGATTTGCTGGCTGGAGCAAATAGTGCAGGGGCTACAATTTGTTTGTGACGCCGCACTGGACGCTGTCCCATTGCTGGGACGTGTGTCAACCTCGGCGGTGGTCCTCCGGAGCATGCTATAGTTAAAGTGCTGGTCGGCGGATCAGGCTTCCAAAAAAGCATTGACTGATCTCCCTTTTCAGGGGGATCGCCTGTTTGGTGCTACCTTGGATGAGATTATTAAGGATCTCACTGGGGGCAAGAGCACCTTTCTACCACAGGCTAATAAAGTTAAGGAACCTCGTCGTAGACAGGGACCTTTCTTTTACAGCTCACAAGAAGTTTTTTCGCTCCTCCGGGGCGGGCGATAAGGCAAAGTCCTCCAAAGCCCCCCCGGGGGGTTTTAAGAGACCCTGGTCTGGTAAGCAAAAATTCGGTCCTTTCAGACCTGAGGATAAGACCGCTTCAGCCTGAAGGTGCGCCCCCACCCAGATCAAGGGTGGGGGGTGTCTTCGCCGGTTCCCGGACCCGTGGCTCTACAGTATTCAAGACAAATGGGTTCACGAGGTCATACGGTCGGAACACAAGATCGAGATGCGATCGTTTCTACCGGTGCGGTCCTTCCCTTCCAATATGCGACTGTCCCCGAATCGCCTAATGGCTCTGTTGGGGGCAGTGCAGCACTGGATGTAAAGGGCGCCCATAGAGGGTGCCTATTTTCACGTTCCCATTTACGCAGGACACCAGCGGTTTCTGCGCTTTGCGGTGGGAGCGGACCATTATCAGTTTGTGGCGTTACCCTTGTGGCGTCTCGCCTCTGCTTTCCGGGTCTTCACAAAAGTTTGGGCCCCAGTCCTGGCATTGTTGCGGCAGCGGGGCATATCGGTCCTGGGCTACCTGGACGACCTCCTCTTCTGTGCGGAGTCTCCGCAGACTCAGTGTCATACGCGGACTCTCCAAAAGGAGATTCTTCTCAAATGGAACTGGAATTCCGATTCCCTGGACAATCGGACCCGGCTGAGCGAGCGGACCAGGTAGTTTCTGGTTTGGGGGCCTCGGTCTCCGATGCTCAGTCAGGGGAAGCCCTTTTTTCCGAAAATATCCAGGTTATCGATAAATGTGTTGGAACTGAAAGCGATCAGGTTTTGCCTGGTTCACCGGACAGAGCATCTTCAGGGCTGCTCGGTTCGGATTCAGTCGGACAATGCCACGGCCGTGGCCTATGTCAATCATCAAGGGGACACCAAGAGTGTTCTGGCGGCCGTGGAAGTGGCCGGCAGGTTTTGGGTGGAACAGTTTGTTCCGGCTCTTTCTGCAGTTTACGTTCTGGGCAATGTTCCTTCTAATTTTTTACTGTGCTAAACAAATAAAAAAATTTCTGAGCGCAAACCTTTAGACTGAGCAATGGAGGGGGAGGGGACGTCAATGCAGAGTGCCACAGCAATGCCCCCAATCAGTTGCAGAGTGCCCACAGCGATGCCCCCAATCAGTTGCAGAGTGCCCACAGCGATGCCCCCAATCAATTGCAGAGTGCCCACAGCGATGCCCCCAATCAATTGCAGAGTGCCCACAGCAATGCCCCCAATCAATTGCAGAGTGCCCACAGCAATGCCCCCAATCAATTGCAGAGTGCCCACAGCAATGCCCCCAATACATTCAGAGATGCCATAGTTTCCTCCCGAGACCCGTGCACTTACCTCACGAGCTCACAAGTCACGGCAGCTTCTCTTTAGTCTTCGGCTCCCGCGTCCCCCGCGTCTCCTCAGTCCTCCCGCCTCCTCCTCGGCCAATGGCATGGGGTGGTATGCCTTTCGGCCAATCAGGAAGCTGGAGGACCCGCTCCCTGATTGGCCAGGAGGAGGATCCGTGTGACAATAGCGAATTTTCATTCGCTATTGTCACACAATGGGCGGGCTCTCGGGGCGCACTGCATCTCACTACCGTCACCGTCTTCGTCTGCGGCTCTGCGGCTGCGCCGTCAGACTTTGTGCTGTGTGGGACGGTCAATTAGACTGCGCTGCCGCGCATGCGCGCATGCGCGCAGCTTAAAGGGAACATTGGTTCTGGGTGTGGAAAATTGACAGGCGGACTTTCTCAGCCGTCAGACCCTGGATCAAGGGGAATGGCCTCTTCAGACAGGTGTTTCACCAGTTGTGCCTTCATTGGGGCACCCTGGACTTGGATCTGTTGGCATCTCGGCACAACAGAAAGGTGCAGAGGGTTGTAGCCCGCGCCCGCGATCCTCTGGCGGACGCCGCAGACGCACTGAATACTCTGTGGGGGCAGTACCAGCTGCTGTATGCCTTTCCTCCTCTCAAGTTGTCACCGAAACTTCTTCACAGGATAGAAGCGGAGGGAATTCCAGTCATCCTTGTGACTTCGGATTGGCCTCATCGGGCCTGATATGCTGTCGTGGTCAGGCTGGTCGCAGACGCTCCTTGGCGACTTCCTCTCAGGGAGGATCTGCCGTCTCAGGGACCGATCGTCCATCCTTCTTTACGATCCCTGGCTTTGACGGCTTGGCTGTTGAGAGCCAGGTACTGAAGGACAGGGGTTTGTCTGCTTCAGTTATCCCTACTCTGATTAAAGCAAGGAAAGCGACTTCCAGAAAGGTCTATCATCGCACATGGAAGTCTTATATCGCATGGTGTGAATCCCTTGGGTTTCCTCCACGTTCTTACTCGGTGGCTCGGATATTGGCTTTTCTGCAACGGGGGGTTGAGCAGAAACTGGCCTTGAGCACTATCAAGGGTCAGGTCTCAGCATTGGCAATCTTCTTCCAGAGGCCACTGGCTACTCATTCCCTGGTGCGGAGTTTCATCCAGGGGGTGCGGCACCTGGCTCCTCCGGTGCGCGCGCCCTTGCCTCCTTGGGATCTTAATTTGGTGTTGTCGGTTCTCCAGAAACCTCCCTTTAAAAATATTAGGGAGATTTCCTTGCTTACCTTATCCCAAAAGGTAGCCTTTTTGGTGGCCATCACTTCGGCACACAGGGTGTCGGAACTGGCCGCGTTGTCCTGTCGTTCCCCATATCTGGTGGTTCATAGGGATAAGGTGGTTCTTCGTCCGAATCCATCCTTCCTTCCTAAGGTGGTTTCTGATTTTCATTTGAATGAGGATATTGTATTGCCTTCCCTGTGTCTAAAGCCCAGTCATCCTCTGGAGTTTGCGTTACACTCCTTGGATGTGGTTCGGGCGATCAGGGTGTACTTGGCTACTACTGACTCTTTTCGTAAGGCTGATTCACTTTTTGTGATCATGGATGGCCCTAGAAAGGGGTTGCCTGCGTCTGCCGCGACTATCTCCAGATGGATCAGACAGACTGTGGTGCAGGCTTATTCTATTAAGGGTCGGGTTCCTCTGTTCCCTGTTAAGGCGCACTCTACTCGGGCTCTTAGTGCTTCCTGGGCCTTCCGCCATCAGGCGTCGGTGCTTCAGGTTTGCAAGGCGGCTACCTGGTCGTCGGTTCATACCTTTACAAAATTTTATAAGGTTAACGTGCTGGCATCGGCGGATGCCTCTTTTGGCCGCAAGGTTCTGCAGGCCGCTGTTTGAGGGGACCGTTGGTCTACCTCGGGGGTTTTGGGTTTTTTCAGTTGGGTCTCTTGATGCTTCTGGTTGGCTCCGGTTGGGCCTTCTGGATTGGATTTTATTTCTGTTATCCCACCCCTCATTTGTGGCACTGCTTTGGGACGTCCCTACTGATATTAATCAAGAAGTCTGCGTCTGTCAATGAGCGACAGAGAAAATTGGATTTTTGACTTACCGTAAAATCCTTTTCTCTTAAGCTCATTGACAGACGCAGGACCCGCCCCTCTATTTTTGAGTTGGTTTGGGTTGAATTCTCTGACACTGCTTTGTTACATAACTGACATCCTGTAGCAGGGAGAGAGAGGATATACCCCCTGGGACTGCCCATAAGGTGTGGCCAGAACTTTTTTCCTGTCTAGTGTCCTACTCCTGTAGGGGGCAGTATATCCCTACTGATATTAATCAAGAAGTCTGCATCTGTCAATGAGCTTAAGAGAAAAGGATTTTACGGTAAGTCAAAAATCCAATTTTCTCTTGCGTCCTCCGACAGTCGCCGCCGCCTCGAAGTCATCACTATTGGGTATTGACTTCCGCTCCGCAGGAGTAGCTAGGCATAAGACTTGGTCAAAAAAAACAAAGGCATTTGCATATACACACCCATGGGGGCTGTCCCACTAGGTCAATACCCCCCTGCAGTGACCACTCCCAACTCAGTTTCTTTCTGCCTAGCGTCGGGAGTAGTTAGGCTTCCCTGTGCTGGGGCTACAGTCTTTTTTCTTTGATTTTCTTTAATTTTCTTTTTTCTTTGATTTTCTTTAAAAATGTCAGTTTCTCTATCGCTCATTGACAGACGTAGTCCTCGGTGATACAGCACCTTTGGGTTATGTTGCCTCCACAGGAGCAGGACTAGACAGGAAATAAAATGCTCTGGCCACACCCTAGGGGCAGTCCCAGAGGGTATATCCTCCCTCTCCCTGCCTCAGCAAATCAGTTTTTTTCTGTCTAGTCAGGAGTAAGGACCTAGATACCTTGCTGGGATCTTCGGTCCTGGCAGGATTTTTTTCTTAGAAAATAATTTTTTAAGACAGCTTTTTTTCTCCAGTGTTCCTGTGAGATCTTCAAGCAAGAAAGCTGAACTGGGCGACGGGCTGGATGTTGAGATCCAGTGGCCACCCCAGTTCAGCCTACGAGCGCGTGCAGGCCATAGCTCCGCGCTGGGTCGGCCGCGACATAGTCCCACTGGACGGGGACTGACCCTGCGAGTTAAACGTCTCGCTGAAACGCCAAAGACCATGAGTCACTGCGCCCGTATTGGTCGACAGCCCTCCCACCCCGGTGGAGAGGGGTACTGTCAGGAGTTGGCGCCCGCCTGGTTCCGGTATGGTGAGTAGTATGTTCCCCCTTTCCCCCTGACGGGTCTTGTGGTGAACGCGGGCCCCTCTCTGTAATGGTAAGGATGGGTTCCCCTCTATCCTATAACATGTCACAGATCCCCCTAATTGAGTGTGATTTTTGTGTACAAGAAGCCAGGAGGCTTGGTTTGGGAGCTGACAATCTAATTGTAAAGATGTGTAAATGATTGTAGTCAGTGGCAGTACTAGAACTTTACTGTGATAGTATAAGGTATCCTACCTGTCAGTAGCCACAGGGCGATGTCTATACATGTATACTGCATTCCAGATCATTCCTCCAGCTAAGCAGCGGACCGCATACGGCCCGCTAGGGTCCGGTACCTCCGACCACGCTGACCACCATGAGGGTGAAGGGTTGTGAGGCCGAGATCCTTCTGCAGACATGCCGCTATTCTGTGCAGGCCGCCGCCATTGTCTGGTAGATCGCACGAGGCCGCCATTTTGGTGTAGCCTCGTGTCTCCAGCATGGGGGCGGCCATGTTTGAAGTGACTCAAACACCTCATGGAGCCAGGGGGAGGAGCCGGCAGGCGTGTTAAGGGGCGGAGCCGCCTCTTTTACCCAGGAAATAGGGCCAAAGACTTCCTGTCTGTAACAAGACAAGCACTGAGCAAGCTGATGAAAACTTCTGTGCATCAGGGATGAGCCTTGGGGTCTGTCTCTCTCTCTGTGGGGTCCAAAAAGGCAGGTAACACTGAGGGGCGCTGTTGCGACTGGGGGACACAAAAAAAAAAAAAAAAGTTTTTTTTTTTTTTTTACTTTGTCATTTTTTGTCGCTGGCAAGTGTCTTGTATAATCATTGACCCTGCCGCATAGGTATCCCCACCTGATCCCCTCAAGGTGGCCGCAGGACCCTCCAGTACCCCACTTGTTTTTAATGCATTATCGGCAATTTTGGAGTCTTTGGTATCCTGGGTGGAGGTGGCCTGTCAGGGACGGGGGTCAAGTAGCGACCCCCGCCTACCCCTATTGTTTATCAGATACTTCAGATACGGATTCGGAACTGGTCAATGCAGTTGCAGGTCCCTCTTAGGGGGCTGTTGTCTCAGGTAATACCTCCTCAGCAGTGAGGAGCACGTTTCTGCCTCCGCCATAGCACAAGAGTGGTGGATGCACTAGTTGTGTCCGCCCGGGAAACCTTTAGTCTTGAGGTTACACCGGCAGAGGTAGCTGAGACTGAGATTCCTTTTTGGTACTTGTTAGCCTACCAAAAGGGCGAAGGATTTTCCTTTACCCAAATGGGGTCGTTTTGAAACGAACCCCTGTTATTTCCAAACGCATGGCTAGATGCTATCCGTTTGAGGAATTCCTCTTTATAGGATAGACGGTACCACCTGCTGTCTTGCCACAGACTGTTAGGATAAAAAGACCTCGTAACTAACGAGGACCTTCCTTTTCTGCTCATATAGAGTTGTTTGTTCCGCGAGGGCGGGCGATAAGGCAAAACCCTCCAAAGCCCCTTTAGAGGGGTTTCAAAGGGCGCTGGTCGGGTAAACAAAGAGTCCGGCTCAGCCAAGCCTGAAGAATATAGCCTGATGCGCCCCTACCCATCTCTGGGGTGGGGGGGGGGATGTCTTCACCGGTTTCTGGAGGACACAGGATCGAGTTTCGATCACTTCCACCGGTGCGATTCTGCCCTTCTAACATTGAACGGTTTCAGGGGTTCTATTCGAACCTATTCACAATGCCCAGGAAAGAGGGCAAGGTGCGTCCAAATCTGGACTTGGGAAGAAATAGAGTCCATCCGTACAGTGGTGGCCTCCCTGCATAAAAGAGATTTCCTGGCGTCCATAGACATATAGGATGCCTATCTTTATATCCCCATCATCGCAGGACATCAGCGTTTTTTCGCTTTCCCAAAGATCATCCCTGGTTCCCACCAGGAGACTGAACTATCTGGGCCTAAGGTTGGATACATCCTGGGCAAGAGAGTTTCTCCTTGCTGGGAAACTCCAGAAGGTTCAGTCAACGATTCGGATGTTGCTGTCCGTCTATTGGCTGGGACTGATGGTGGCCTTCTTAGAGGCAGTACCGTATACCCAGTCTCATACCCGAATTCTCCTGAAGGAGATTCTTTTTTAATGGAATCAGAATTCCGATTCCCTGGACAATCGGATCCGGTTGAGCGAGCGGACCAGGAAGTCTCCGATGCTCAACCAGGGGAAGTCATTTCTTCCGATAGCATCCAGGTTACCAATAGGGTATCGGAACTGAGAGCGATCAGATTTTGTCTGATTTACTGGATCGAACAGCTCTAGAGCAGCCCGATTCGGATCCAATCGCATATGGCCTCTTCATCCAGAGGTTTTTTCCCTAGCTGTCCCTTCATTGGGACATCCCGGATGTGGATCTGTTGGCACCTTGGCCCTAACAGGAAGGTGCGGAGGTTTGTAGCTCGCGTCACGATCCTCTAGCGGACGCAGCAGAAACGCTGATCGCCCCGTGGGGGCAGTATCAGCTACGGCATGCCTTCCATCCTCTCAAGTTGCTGCGGGAACTTCTTCGCAGGATAGAGGTGGAGGGAATTCCAGTTATTCTGGAAATTCTGGATTGACCTCGTCAAGCCTGGTACGCCGACTTGGCGAGGCTAGTCGCGGACGCTCCTTGGAGACTTCCTCTCAGGGAGGATTTGCGGTCTCAGGGACCGATCTTCCATCTTGCTTTACAGTCGCTGGCTTAATGGCCTGGCCATTGAGACCCAGGTACTGAAGGACAAGGGATTGTCAGCTTCAGTTATTCCTACCTCCAGTTAAAGCAAGGAAAGCGACTTCCAGCACATGGAAGTCTTATATTGCATGGTGTGAATCTATTGGATTTTCCCCACATACCTATTCGGTGACCCGAATTTTGGTCTGTCTGCAACAAGGGGTTGAGCAGAAACTATCCTTGAGCACGATCAAGGGTCAGGTTTTCGGCGTTAGCAATCTTCTTTCAAGAAACCTTTGGCTAATCATTCCTTGGTGCGGAATTTCATCCAGGGGGTGCGACATCTGGCTCCGCCAGTGCGCGCACCCTTACCGCCTGGTATCTTAATTTAGTGTGGTCGGTTCTTCAGAAACTTCTCTTTGAAGATATTAGGGAGATTCCCTTGCTTACATTCCCAGAAGGTGGCCTTCTTGGTGGCCATTACTTCTCTACGCAGGGTGTCAGAACTGGCCGCATTATCCTGTCGTTCCCCAGATCTGGTGGTTCATAGGGATAAGGTGGTTCTTCTTCCGAATCCATCCTTCCTTCCTAAAGTGGTTTTCGTAAGACGGACTCACTTTTTGTGATCACGGATAGCCCTTGAAGGGGGTTGCCTGTGTCTGCCGCGACCATATCTACATGGATCAGTCAGACGGTGGTACAGGCTTATTCTATTAAGGGTCGGAATCCTCCGTTCCCTGTTAGGGCGCACTTCACTCGAGCGCTCAGTACTTCCTGGGCCTTTCGCCATCAGGCGTCAGTGGTCCAGGTATGTAAAGCGGCCACCTGGTCGTCGGTACATACCTTTACAAAGTTTTATAAAATTGATGTGATGGCATCGGCGGATGCCTCATTTGGCCGCAAGGTTTTGCAGGCCGCAATTTGAGGAGACCGGTGGTCTACCTCGAGGGTTTTTTTCTGTTTGAAAATTTTTTTGTTGAGTCTCATCATTAAGGATGAGCATTGTAAACTTCTAGTTGGCACCGGTTGGGCCTTCTAGATTTGGATTTGATTTCCATTTTCCCACCCCTCATTTGTGATACTGCTCTGGGACTTCCCGAAGGTGCTGTATCACCGAGGACTACGTCTGTCAATGAGCGATAGAGAAAAATGGATTTTTGTAAAATCTTACCGTAAAATCCTTTTCTCTTAGCTCATTGACAGACGTAGTACCCGCCCCTCTGTTTTTTTTGAGTTGGGTTGGGTTAAATTCTCTAAAGACTGCTTTTATGACATAACTGATTTGCTGAGGCAGGGAGAGGGAGGATATACCCTCTGGGACTGCCCCTAGGGTGTGGCCAGAGCATTTTATTTCCTGTCTAGTCCTGCTCCTGTGGAGGCAACATAACCCGAAGGTGCTGTATCACCGAGGACTACGTCTGTCAATGAGCTAAGAGAAAAGGATTTTACGGTAAGATTTTACAAAAATCCATTTTTTTTTCTTACTTTACTAGCTGTTTATTTTGTCAGCTTAGTTTTTAGTCGACTCTTCGGAAGAAGATGGATTCATGCGGTGCTGGGATTCGGACTGACCGCCCTGGTTCCCCAGGGCAGAGGGTCAGATGGACCCCCAGCCCGCCAACGAGCGTTCAGCTGTGGTTCGTCCTGGCATTCTGAACGGACCCATCCCTGCTCGCTGCAGGGATGCAGCCGTGAGGTGGCTACTTCACTGGACACATCTGCGATGCTGCAGTGTAATGTCCCTGGCTAACGGCATTCTCTGTCAGATGAGGACAGCGGCTTTCCGTTCTGAGAGGCTCCCCACGCCGTCTGGTACAGGTAAGTACTTCTGTGTGGGGTGGCAGTCCTGTGTTGCTGTGTGTTCCCCATGTCTGTGCCTCTGTGGCTCCCTGATGCGATCCCTACGGGGATCGCTTGTACATGCGCTGCGGGCTGTGTGCTTTTGGGGGCCCCCTTCCCCTGTGTCACTTCGGTGTTTGTGGGGGCACAGACTGTGTGTGTGGCGACCGCAGCGTGGTAAAACCGCGCGGTCCGCCATTTTAGGTATGGGCAAGCATGTTTGGCTTCAATATGGGCATTACTACATGCTGTTTTGGCGCCATCTGACGCCATCTTGCGGTGGCAGAACGATCGTTCCGACCGCATGTTCGGCGGCCATTTTGCCGGATCCTTCCATTCAGTCCTATGGAGCAGCCATTTTCCCTGAGTCATTGCAGCTAATAAATCAGACTTTTCTGACATCACTTCCTTTTCCTCTGAGGCAGTAACATCGGTGGTAACACTCTGCGGGGCTCTGCAGACTATTTCTCTCACCCTTCTGTATTGTCATTTCTGGCTCAGTTTTTTCTTCTCCTGTTTGGGGGTCTTTTGTCACTGTACTTGTAGCGGTGGGCTGTGCACTCCGCAGCGGTTTTAAAGGGGCAGTACCAAATTTATTGCACTGTTGTTTCATCTTGGGCAATGGATTCTCAGGACAGCAAATTCCCCCCAGCTTTTGTGGGGGGCCCCGGTTCTCCTGTGGCCCCTCTGAAACCTGATTTGGCCGCTGTAGTGGCGTCCTTGGTGTCCAATATGGAGGTGCTGATGGCTGAACGTGCTGCTAGGAAGAGGCCCAGATTGTCTCTCTCCTCTGATTCAGATGGTGATATGGCTGCTGCGGCGAGCGTGCTCTTTTTAGGGTCTCGCTCATCCTTAGACCCGCTGGGGTCTGAGTGGGAGGCGGAGGTGGAGGGAGTTGATACTTCCTCCCCAAGAAGTATCATCCCCGCCTGCAGAGCGCGCGACCATGGATGACTTGATTGTTTCTGTAAAGGAAACACTACATTTGGAGGATGAGCCCAGTCCTCCGGGCATTGTGTCCTCATTTGGGACACACAGGACCCGCAAGTCGGCGCAGGTTTTTCCCTGTCCCGCTGAGTTTCATTACACTGTTAATGAACTGTGACCAACCTTAAAACGTCCATTCCTGGTACCTAGTCGGTTCAAATTGCTTTATCCTTTTGCGCCGGCTACAGAATCACGATGGTGTGTGCCTCCGCAGGTGGATCACACTGTGGCCGTGTTTAACAAGGCTACCTTGGTTCCTTCAGAGGATACCCCGGGTTTTTCGCGATCCCACGGACCGGCGGTTGGAGTCTCTAGTCCGCCATTCTTATCCGGTGGCGGGCTCATTGCTCAAACCCATTTTCGCGTCCGTTTTGGTGGCTCAGGCGGTGGCTGATTGGACTAAGGTGCTTAGGAGCAACCTCGTGTCTGATGCTCTTCCACCTGCCCGGCTGGATTTGATGGATCATATTCACCAAGTAATCATGTATTTGTGTGATGCGGCCTTAAATGAGGCCCCTTTGGCACTACGCCTGCCTAGTGTCTCGGTGCTTAACCGTAGACTGAACTGGCTGAAGAGCTGGTCGGCTGACCAGTCCTCACGGAAAACAGTTGTTGATTTTCCCTATGCTGGTTCTCGCCTTTTTGGCGACGCGTTGGATAACCTGGTAAAAGGCGTCACAGGGGGCAAGAGGACTTTGCTGCCCCAGAACCAGAAGAACAAGTCCTTTCGTGGCAAGCGGGGTTCTGTGTCTCGATCCACTCAGGGGTCCTTTCGTGCCTTTCAAAACCAATCGAAGGGCAAGCCCTTCAAGGGCCAGGGTAACCAGAAGAAGCCCTGGGCGGGCAAGCAGAAGTCAGGCAATGCTGGCTCGGCGGGTCAATCCGCCTCCGCCTGAAGGGGCACCCTCACCCAATTCCGGGGTGGGGGGACGTTTGCGCGGTTTCCTCCAACCTTGGCTGCTCCGGATTTCGGACAGGTGGGTTCAGGAAATCGTTCGATCAGGGTACAAGATCGTATTCCTATCCCGGCCAGGGAACAGATTTTTTGCCTCAAATCTTCATTTGCCTCCTGGGCGGTGCAGGACCTTCTTGCTCAGGGGGTGATTGTCCCGGTTCCTCATTGGGACAGGTTTCGAGGATTTTATTCAAATCTGTTTACTGTGCCCAGGAAGGAGGGCAAAGTACGTCCTATTCTGGACTTGAAAGCGCTAAACCGATTTGCGCGCGTTCGAAAGTTCCATATGTAGTCTCTCCGCTCGGTGGTGGCCTCCCTGAGTCCAGGGGAATTCCTGGCCTCGATGGATCAGAAGGATGCGTATCTGCACATCCCCATTTTCGAGGGTCACCAGATGTACCTTCGGTTTGCTATCGCAGAGGACCACTATCAGTTTGTGGTGTTACCTTTCCGGCTCGCTTTGGCTCCAAGGGTTTTTACCAAGGTGCTGGCGCCGTTTCTGGGCCTGTTGAGGGAGCATGGCATTGCGGTCTTGGGGTACCTAGACGATCTTCTTCTGAGATCGAGTGTCAGCCAGGACTTACTGCGCGATCTGTCCACCACGGTGCAGACGCTACAGGAGTTCGGATGGACAATCAACGTTCAGAAATCGACGTTTGCCTTCCCTATCTGGGAATGATTCTGGACTCTGCTCAGGCGAAGGTGTTCTTGACGGAGGACAAGCTCCGGACCTTACAGGCCGAGGTCAGGTCCCTCAGGGACAATCCGCCCTCGTCACTCAGGACCTGTATGCGGGGCCTGGGATTGATGGTTTCGGCCTTCGAGGCGATACCCTTTGCTCAGTTTCACACGCGGGCTCTCCAGGCGGAGATCCTGGCCAGGTGGCACAGACTTCCTCAGTCCCTGGATCTGAGTGTCTCATTGAGTCGTCAGACCAGATTGGCTCTTCTGTGGTGGCTCCAGTCCCCGGCGGTGTCGGAGGGCAAGTCCTTCCGTCCGTTGTGGACAGTCATTACCATGGATGCCAGCCTGTCGGGCTGGGGTGGAGTCCTGGGCAACCTGTCTGTCCAGGGCACTTTGTCAGAGGAGGAGTCATCCCTCCCGATAAATGTACTGGAATTGAGAGCGATAAAATTTCTCTTCCAGTGGTCGGACCGACTTCGGGGCCGTCCTGTTCGGGTACAGACGGACTATGCTACCATGGTGGCTTACATCAACCACCAAGGGGGCACCAGGAGTGCCCGGGCGCCCCAGGAGGTGACCGACATTTTGTCTTTGGCCGAGACTCATGTCCCAGCGATTTCAGCAGTTCACATTCCGGGTGTGGAGAATTGTCAGGCCGACTATCTGAGCCGCTAGACCCTGGACCAGGGGAATGGTCCCTAGACCCGGAGGTCTTCCAAATGCTGTGTGCGACGTGGGGATCCCCGGACGTGGATCTGTTCGCATCTCGTCTAAACCACAAGGTGGAAAGGTTCGTGGCAAGAACGCGCGATCCTCTGGCAGACGCCTCGGATGCGTTGGTGGCCCCTTGGCATCAGTATCGTCTGATGTATGCCTTTCCTCCGATTCAGTTGCTGTCCAGGTTCCTCCGCAGGTTGGCCTCGGAACCGCACCTGGTGATTCTGGTGGCGCCGGACTGGCCACGCCGGTCCTGGTACGCCGACATTGTTCACCTGGCAGTGGCGTTTCCGTGGCGGCTGCCAATGCGGGAAGATCTCCTGTCACAGGGTTCGATCTTCCATCCTGCTTTACAGTCGCTAACTTTAACGGCCTGGCTGTTGAGACCCATGTCTTAAGGGATAGGGGTCTCTACCCTGAGGTCATCCCTACTCTTGTCAAGGCTAGGAAAACCTCTTCTGGTAAGATCTATTACCGTACCTGGAAGGCTTATTTCACCTGGTGTGAGTCCAGGGGGTTCTCCCCTCGCTCGTACTCGGTGTCGACAGTGCTGGCCTTCCTCCAGTTTGGGGTGGACCAGCGCCTGGCGCTGGCCACGATCAAGGGCCAGGTGTCCGCACTGGCTATTATTTTCCAACGCCCTGTGGCGTCTTATTCCCTGATTCGCACCTGCATTCAAGGTGTGCGACATTTGGCTCCTCCCAGGAAGGAGCCCTTACCTCCATGGGACTTGAACTTGGTTCTGTCCGTGTTACAGCGTGCTCCGTTTGAAAGCCTACGGAAGATATCGTTGCTTCTGCTGTCCAAGAAGGTTGCCTTTTTGGTGGCAATCACTTTAGCTCACAGAGTGTCGGAACTGGCGGCGTTGTCTTGTCGTTCCCCGTACTTGGTGATTCACAAGGATAAGGTGGTCTTGCGTCCACGCCCCTCCTTTCTTCCTAAGGTGATCTCTGAGTTCCACCTTAATGAGGACATTGTCCTGCCTTCGCTTTGTACGAAGCCTAAGCATCCTAAGGAGATTGCTCTGCATTCCTTGGATGTTGTCAGGGCGATCAGGGTTTACCTGTCGTCTACGGAATCCTTTCGGAAGACGTGATTCCCTCTTTGTCCTTCCTGAGGGACCTCGGAAGGGCAGACCATTGAACAGGCTTATGCCTTGAAGGAACGGGTTCCACCCTTCCCTGTTAAGGCGCACTCTACCAGATCTGTGAGTGCGTCCTGGGCTTATTGGCATCGTGCCTCGGTGGCCCAGGTGTGCAAAGCTGCGACTTGGTTGTCGGTGCACATTCTTTCAAAATTCTACAAGGTAGATGTTCTGGCATCAGCTGATGCCTCCTTTGGCCGCAAAGTTCTCAGTGTGGCAGTGCCATGAAGGCCCTGGCTGTTGGTATTTGCTTTCCTGGGCGGTGGCGCCTGTTGAGCATTGTTTTCTGTTGCCCAGAAGGTTCTCTTACTGTGCGTGTAAAGGTTCCTTTCTCTGATGTGGGTACTGCGTTGCCTTTTCTACGGTTGCGTCTCCCACCCCTTATGTCTACACTGCTTTGGGACATCCCAATAGTGATGACTTGGAGGCGGCGGCGACTGTCGGAGGACGTAAGAGAAAATGGAATTTTTGTAAAATCTTACCTGTAAAATTCCTTTCTCTGAGTCCTCCGACAGTCGCCGCCCCCGCCCCTCTTTTGGGGTTCTTGTTACCTACTGCTATGCTACCAAACTGAGTTGGGAGTGGTCACTGCAGGGGGGTATTGACCTAGTGGGACAGCCCCCATGGGTGTGTATATGCAAATGCCTTTGTTCTTTTTGACTAAGTCTTATGCCTAGCTACTCCTGCGGAGCGGAAGTCAATACCCAATAGTGATGACTTAGAGGCAGGGGCGACTGTCGGAGGACTCAGAGAAAGGA
Source organism: Pelophylax lessonae (assembly GCF_965119305.1). Taxonomy (NCBI): domain Eukaryota; kingdom Metazoa; phylum Chordata; class Amphibia; order Anura; family Ranidae; genus Pelophylax; species Pelophylax lessonae. The sequence continues at coordinate 227,015,428 of NC_138771.1, forward strand.
ATTTTACAGGTAAGATTTTACAAAAATTCAGTTTTTTTCAGGTTTTTAGGTCCAGTGTCTCCTTGTGCAGATTATATTCCTGCAAAGGTTCAGGTGATGTCCCAACTACCTAAGGTCCCCCCTGTCCAGGGATTTGATTAACATAGGTCTGATTTTTAATTCTGACCAGGATAGTCCTTCCTCTGGACAAACTTCAGGAACTATAGGCCATGATTCACCGGATGTTGTCACACAGGTAGTGTTCTCTTCCATTTTGCATACAGGTTCTGAGTCTGTTGGTAGCCACCTTCAAGACAGTTCTGTTTGCAGTTGCACAGTCCTACATGCAGCTCCTTTAGCAGGTTCAGCTCCACAAGAAGATACTGAGGTTTGTGGCGAGATCACGGGTTCCTCTGGCAGAGTCCAAGGGTCACGGTAAGGCCAGTATCCTCTGCTCAAGTGTCTTCCGCAATTCCTGCGAGGCATCAAGGGTGAGGCTCTTCAAATCAGTCTGGTGGCCATAAATGTCCCTTGGGGGGCTCCCTCTCAGAATACCAGTTGTCCCAAGGGCTGATCTTACATCCTGGTTTACAGTCGCTGGTTTTAATAGCTTAGCTATTGACAGTAGGGTACTGAGGGCTAGAGGTCTGTCTGGATTTGTTATCCCTATTATGGTGAAGGCGAGCAAGTCGTCTTCCAGCAAGATATACCATCGTACGTGGAAAGCATACATTTCTTGGTGTGAGTCGATTGGCGCTCATCCTCAATCCTTTTCTGTGGCTCTGCTCTTAACATTTCTTCAGCAGGGCTTTGATCAGAAGTTGGCCTTGAGTACCATTTGAGCCAGGTGTATGCCATGGCCACACACTCTTTAGTTTGTACATTCATTCAGTGTTTTCGACATGTGGCTCCACCTGTACGGTCTCTTTTGCTGCCATGGGATTTAAATTTAGTATTTCTCTTACGTCCTCCGACAGTCGCCGCCCATTCACACAGTCTTCACTTATGGGTATTGATTTAATCTCCAGAGGAGTTTCTAGGCATAAGACTTGTAAAAGAACAATACATGTCTTCTGCCTAGCTTAGGAGTGGATAGGCTTCACTGTGCTGAGGCTACAGTCTCAGCCTTCCTCCTTTTTTCTTTTACGATTTATTTTCTAAAGATGTCATTTTTCTTTACATTGCTAGCTGTTTATTTTTATCAGCGCTAGTTAGTTGGATCTTCGGATGAAGACGGCGTTTGCGGAGTCGGGAATCGGACTGACCATACTGGTTCTCCAGGACAGAGGGTCAGATGGAATCCCAGCCCGCCATCGAGCTTTTCGCAGGCTATGTGTTCGCCCTGGCCTCGCAAACGACCCATCCCTGTCCATCAGGGATGCAGCCATGTGAGGTGGCTACCTCACTGGACACCGCATAGGTTCGTCCGTGCACTACTAGTGTCCTGCATTCTGGCTGGCGGTACTCCCCTGCCATCTGAGGGTGGGCGGTTTCCCGCTTGATATGAGGCACCCCACGCCATCGGGGTACAAGTACATTCTGTGTGGGGCCTCTGTCTGGGGTCGGCAGTCCTGTGTGTCTGTGGTGTCCCCTATGTCTGTACGTTTTTGGGCCCCCTGATCCGGCCCTGCGGGGGTTTATTCTCTCACAGCAGTGCTGTGTGGGGTTTTGGGGGTCCCTCTCCTTAGGTCACTTTGGGTGCTTGGAGGTGCAGACACATGCGGCGGCCGCTGCGGGGTTAAAAACCGCCGGTCTGCCATTTTAAGTGTGGGCAGCATGTCTGGCTTAATTATGGGCACTTATAAAGCACGCTATGCAGTGTTTTTGGCGCCTTGCGTGTTGCATTCGATCGTTCAGAGCACATATCGGCGGCCATCTTGCCAAAGCCTCCCATTAATTTCTATAGTCATCCATTTTCCCTTGGCCTGCAGCCTAGTTCAGCCTCCAGCGGTGACATCACCCCACTGTGGGGTTCTGTCCTACGTTGTGCAATCTTCCTGGTCAGTTTTTGTCCCTGCGGGGGGGGGGGGGGTCTGTGTCTCACAGTCTCTATAGCGGTGTGCTGTGGGGGTCCGTGGCGCTCTTAAAGGGCCAGTTAAAAAAAAAAAAAAAAACATTTTATTTATTTTATGGAATCCCAGGACAGCCAATTCACTCCAGCTTTGGTGGGGGATTCAGGGTCCTCTGAATCCTCTACCGTCACTAATTTGGCTGCTTTTGTGGCAACTTTGGTGTCAAAAATGGATGTGCTGATGTCTGAACGTGCTGCTAGGAAAAGGCCTTGAATTTCCTTTTCTTCTGATTCTGAGTGTGATATGGTTGCTGTAGGTAGCGTGGCCCTTTCGAGGTCTCGCTCTTCTCAGGACCCGCAAGAGTCTGAGGGGAAGGCGGAGGTTGCAGGGGTGGATGACTGACACCCCCCCCCCCCCCTGGGTCGCCCGAGGAACGCGCAGCTATGGATGAGTTGATCCTAGCAGTAAAGGAAACACTACATTTGGAGGGTGAGCCCTCTCCTCCGGGCGTTGTGTCCTCTTTTGGTACACACAGGACCCTCAAGACGGCGCAGGTTTTTCCATACCCCGCAGAGTTTAACCATAAGGTGAATGAGCTATGTCGTAATTTAAAACATACCTTCGTGGTGCCTAGGAAGTTTCAACTTCTCTACCCTTTTGCGGCTACTACGGTTGCGCGCTGGTGTGTGCCGCCTCAAGTGGATCACACGGTGGCCAGGTCGAACAAAGCTACCTTGCTCCCCGCCGAGGACTCCCCGGTGTTTAGGAACCCTACGGATAGGAGGCTGGAATCTCTTGCCCGACACTCCTACATGGTGGCGGGTTCCATGCTCAAGCCAATTTATGCCTCTGTGATGGTGGCTCAGGCTGTGGCAGATTGGACCAAGGTGCTCAAACGCACCCTCGTGGCCGACTCTACCCCTCCCACTACGGTGGAGATGGTGGATCAGTGTTATCGTGGGGTCATGTATTTGTGCGATGCGGCTCTAAATGACGCCCCTTTGGTGATACGCCTGTCCAGTGTCGCTGTGATTAACCGTCGCTTAATCTGGTTAAAATGCTGGTCGGCTGACCAAAAATCCAGGAAGACGGTGGCTGATATCCCGTATGTGGGGTCTCGCCTTTTTGGGGAATCCTTGGATGAATTGGTTGAAGGAGTCACTGGGGGTAAGAGCACTTTGCTGCCCCAGAACCCTAAGGAAAAAATGTTCCGCGGTAAGCGGACCTCCTCCTTTAAACCTACTCAAGGGTCCTTTCGTGCCTTCAAGGCGCAGAACAAGGGTAAACCCTTCAAGGGCCGTTACAGGGGTGGGGGGACGTTTGCGCAGTTTCCTCTAACCTTGGCTGCTCCGAATCACGGACAGGTGGGTTCAGGAAATCATTCGGTCAGGGTACAAGATCGAATTTCTTTCACGGCCGGCAAACAGATTCTTTCCCTCAAATCTTCATTTGACCCCAGGGCGGTTACAGGACCTACATCAGGCGGTGCAGGATCTTCTTTCTCAGGGGGTGATCGTCCCGGTGCCTCATCGGGACAGGTTTCGGGGTTTTTATGCAAATCTGTTCACTGTGCCCATGAAGGAGGGCAAAGTGCGATTGATTCTGGACTTAAAAACACTGAACCGCTTCGTGCGCGTTCGTAAATTCCGCATGGAACCACTCTGCTCGGTGGTGGCCTCCCTGAATCCGGGGGAGTTCCTGGCCTCTATAGACCTGAAGGATGCGTATCTACACATCCCCATTTTCGAGGGTTATCAGAGGTACCTCCGATTCGCTATCGCGGAGGAACATTACCAGTTTCGGTCTCGCTTCGGATCCAAGGGTCTTTACCAAAGTGTTGGCGCCTGTTGCGGGCACAGGGCATTGCGGTCTTGGGATATCTGGACGATCTCCTGTTAAGATCGAGTGCCATTTAGAGCCTGCTGCGCGATCTGTCCACTACGGTCCAGGCGCTCCAGGAGTTCGGTTGGTCAATCAACATTCAGAAGTCTACCTTGTCGCCTTCGGTTCGCCTCCCGTATCTGGGAATGGTTCTGGACTCTGCTCAAGCAAAGGTGTTCTTACTGGAGGACAAGCTCCGGACCCTACAGAATGAGGTCAGGTCCCTCAGGGACAACAAATCCTCGTCACTCAGGACCTGTATGCGGTCCCTGGGGTTGATGGTGTCAGCCTTCGAGGCGATACAGTTTGCACAATTTCACACGCGATCTCTCCAAGCGGAGATCCTGGCCAGGTGGGACAGACTACCTCAGTCCTTGGACCTGAGTGTCTCTGAGTCGCCAAACCAGAATGGATCTCTTGTGGTGGCTTCAGTCCCCGGCGGTGTCGGACGGAAAATCCTTCCAGCCAATTCTGTGGATGGTAATAACCACGGATGCCAGCCTGTCGGGCTGGGGTTCTGGGCAACCTGTCTGCCCAGGGCACCTGGTCGGAGGAGGAATCCTCCCTCCCGATAAACATTTTGGAATTGACAGCGATCAGGCTGTGCCTGATCCATTGGTCGGATCGTCTTCAGGGCTGTCCTGTACGGGTGTAGACGGACAATGCCACTGCAGTGGCATACATCAATCACCAAGGGGGCACCAGGAGTGCCCGGACGGCCCAGGAAGTGACAAGTATTCTGACTTGGGCCCGAGACTCATGTCCCGGCAATATCGGCAGTTCACATTCCGGGTGTAGAGAATTGGCAGGCCGACTATCTGAGCCACCAGACCCTGGACCAGGGGGAATGGTCCCTACACCCGGAGGTGTTTCAAATGCTGTGTGCGAAGTGGGGATCACCGGATGTGGATCTGTTCGCGTCTTGGCTTAACCACAAGGTGGAAAGGTTCGTGGCAAGAATGCGCGATCCTCTGGCAGACGCTTCGGATGCGCTGGTGGTGCCTTGGCGTCAGTATCTGCCTTTCCTCCGATTCAGTTGTTGTCCAGGTTCCTTTGCAGGTTGGCCTCGGAACAATCACTGGTGATTCTGGTGGCGCCGTAGTGGCCTCGCCGGTCCTGGTACGCGGACATCGTTCACCTGGCTGTAGAGCCTCTGTGGCGGCTGCCAATGCGAGAAGATCTGCTGTCCCAGGGTCCGATCTTCCATCCTGCTTTACAGTCGCTGGCTTTAACGGCCTGGCTGTTGAAAGCCAGGTCCTGAGAGACAGGGGTCTCTCCTCAGAGGTCATTCCTACTTTGATCAAGGCTAGAAAAGCCTCTTCTGGTAAGATTTATTACGGTACATGGAAAGCTTATTTTGCCTGGTGTGAGTCTAGGGGTTTCTCTCCTCGTTCCTATTCGGTGGCGAGGGTGTTTGGCTTTCCTTCAGACTGGTGTGGACCAGCGTCTTGCGTTGGCCACGATTAAGGGCCAGGTCTCTGCACTGGCTATTCTTTTCCAGCGCCCTGTGGCGTCTAATTCCTTGATTCGCACCTTTATTCAAGGTGTGCGTCACTTGGCTCCTCCTAGAAGGGAGCCCTTACCTCCATGGGACTTGAACTTGGTTCTGTCCGTGTTGCAGCGTTCCCTTTTTGAAAACATCAGGGAAATTTCGTTACCTATGCTATCGAAGAAGGTTGCGTTCCTGGTAGCGGTCACTTCTGCTCGCAGAGTGTCAGAGTTGGCGGCGTTGTCTTGCCATTCCCCTTACCTGGTGGTTAATAGGGATAAGGTGGTCTTGCGACCCAATCCGTCCTTTTTGCTGAAGGTGGTTTCGGAATTCCACCTGAATGAGGACATTTTTTTGCCTTCGCTTTGTGCAAACCCTAAGTATCCAAAGAAGATTGCCTTGCATTCCTTGGATGTTGTCCGGGCGATCAGGGTTTACCTATCGTCGACTGAATCCTTTCGGAAATCGGATTCTCTTTGTCCTTCCTGAGAGACCTCGGAAGGGTATGGCTGTGTCTGCAGCAACCATTGCCAAATGGATCAGACAGACCATTGTATTGTATTTGTTGCGGGAACGGGTTCCTCCCTTCCCTGTCAAGGCATATTCTACCAGGTCGGTGAGTGCGTCCTGGGCCTTCCGACATCAGGCTTCTGTGGCCAAGATGTGCAAGGCTGCGACCTGGTCGTCGGTGCACACCTTTTCCAAATTCTATAAAATTGATGTTCTGGCGGCAGCTGATGCCTCCTTTGGCCGCAAAGCTCTCTGTGTGGCAGTGCCATAGGGAACCCTGGCTTGTACGGGTCCCTGGCTGTTGGGGTTGTTTTTCCCCTTGGTTATTTGTTTTCCTGGGTTGTTGCTCATTTTGAGCCCTTTTTTGTTACCCAGAAGGTTACCTTTCTGTGCATGTAAGGTTCCTTTTTCTGTGGGTACCGCGTTGCCCTTCTGGCGGTTGCGTTGCCCACCCCTCATGTCTACACTGCTTTGGGACATCCCCATAAGTGAAGACTGTGTGAATGGGCGGCGACTGTCGGAGGACGTAAGAGAAAACTGAATTTTTGTAAAAATCTTACCATAAAATTCCTTTCTCTGAGTCCTCCGACAGTTGCCGCCCCCGCCCCTCTTTTGTGGGTTTTTTATACACTATCACTGCTTGCGACAAAACTGAATTGGGATGGCTATTGCAGGGGGGTATTGGACTAGAACAGCCCCCATGGGTGTGACTATGTAGATGTACTGTTCTTTTACTAGTCTAATGCCTAGAAACTCCTGTGGAGATGAAGTCAATACCCATAAGTGAAGACTGTGTGAATGGGCGACGACTGTCGGAGGACTCAGAGAAAGGAATTTTACGGTAAGATTTTACAAAAATTCAGTTTTTCGGTTCTTCAAAAGCCTCCATTGGAGAATATTCAGGAGATTCCCCTTGCCTACGTTATCTCAGAAGGTGATATTCTTGGTGGCTATTATCTCGGCCCATAGGGTATCGGAATTTTCAGCATTATGCTGTCGCAATCCCCATTTTAGTGGTCCATAGGTATAGTGGTTCTTCCTCCCTGTCCAAAGACTTCTGTTTGAATGAGGATATTGTGTTGCTTTCCTTGTGTCCCAAGCTGGCTTATCCCAAGGAATTTGCTCTTGCATACCTTGGATGTGGTTCGTGCGGTCAGGTGTATCTGACAGCAACTGAGTCCTTTCGGAGGTCAGACTTTTATGTTTATGGGCAGACCAAGAAAAGGGCTGGCCGCTTCTTCTTCAGGTAACATCTCCAGATAGATCAGACAGACGGTGACTCAGGCCTATTTCATTAAAGGTCAGGTTCTACCTTTCCCTGTTACGGCACGTTCTACTCAGACTCTGAGTGCTTCTTGGGCCTTCTGCCATCAGACATCAATATCGAAAGTTTGCGAGGTGGCCACTTGGTCTTCTGTGCATACCTTCACAAAATTCTATAAGGTAGATACTTTGGCATCTGCGGATGCTTCTTTTGGCCGCAAAGTTTTGCAGGCTGCTGTTTGAGAGGCTGTTCCCTCTTAACCTCCCTGGCGGTATTCCCGAGTGTGGCTCAGGGTGGAATTTCAGTGCCATTAGCGGTAACCCCGAGCCACACTCGGGGTACCCCCAGGGAGCATCGCTGGATCCTGGTAGAGGTTACTTACCTTGTCCCCGGGATCCCGTGATGTGTCCCTGCAGCATACGGCGGCCGGCTCTTCCGTCTGCTGTGTGCCCCGGCTTCCGTCTCCAGCGAGTGCCACATCGCAGGGGGTTGGAACCGGCAGCAAATTCAAATAGTAAAACGCACAAACACGCTGATATATTGCAATCCTATTGAATTACATTACTAAATAAAATAAATTGACATTAGTTTGACCCCCAGTGCCCCTTTCCTTTATTTATATATATATATATATATATATATATATATATATATATATATATATATATATATATATATATTTTATATAATATGTGTGTGTGTAAAGAACGCACAGTAAAAAAAAAAAAATCATATGTAAATAGTTGGTTTGGGCTGCTCGTCCTTAAGAATTGCATGCATAAATAATTTAAAATCGGCAACAATCATACCGCCAGGGAGGTTAAGGGGTGTATAAAGAAAAACTCTTGATGGGGCTTCTGTGACCTGGGAAGAGGAAATAGAAAATTGGGATTTTTGCACTTACCGTAAAATCCAGTTCATCGACGAAAACAGCACCCGTCCCTCTATGGAGTTCTGATACTTCTAATACTGCTTTGCTACAAAACTGATTACCTAGAGCAGAGTGGGGGGTTATATACCAAGCTGAGGATGGCCCATGGGCGTAGCCATGATTTTTTTTTGTTCTGCCTAGTCCTACTCCTGGAAGGGGCAATATAACCCAGTAGTTATGATTTATGGAGCGCTGTGTCCGTTGATGAACTCAAAATAGATTTTACGGTTAGTACAAAAATCCCATTATCGGCACACCTTATATTTTCAAAAACCCTAGGCATCCCTGTGCAACCCTACCCCACTGCGCGAGTCCTCAATTGTTTTGCTTGTGTCCTAAGGCACAAAAGTAATATTTATTATTTTGGTCAACTCCGTTAAGGTATAGTTTGGCAAAAAGAGAGAGAAGAAAGTAGGTAGGGGAGGGGAGGGGGAGAACAGCCATAGGAGAATTGGCGATGGGGGAGAGCAAAAGGCATCTGAAATTTCAGGCTTCTCAAACTTCATCCTAATCGTTTTGGCCACATGCATCTATCCAGGTAGACCACACTGTCAAATTTCCGAGGACAGTTCCTGCTTTCATAGGTAAGTTTGTATAGGGGGAACGCTGAATTATTTGGTCTTTATCCAGGCATCAACCGTGGGCAGTGCAGGAGACTTCCACCGTAGAAGAAACTCCCGTCTAGCGTACAAAAGGGCATACCTTAGGAACATTTTTTTAGTGTATCTATTCACCTCCACATTCTCTAACTGGAGAAAAAGTGGATCAGGACGTAACTGGGTATCACACAATGGATACTGATTCCCAGAAGAGTAAGAAAAAGGACCAAACCTTATGTAAAAATGTACCAGTGGAAACAGCACAATTCGTACACATCAGGTTAGCCTGAGGGTAAATGCTAGCAAGACACTCAGGAGTGTAATAAACCCTGTGTAGGAACTCCCACTTGTCCATGAGCTTGGGAATGCTCGCATGCCAGTGCTGGTATAAACAGTCAGACTTGCTATCATAGGCCAGAGAAAAACAAAAATAAGGGGAGGACAGGGACTTTCCCATCAATCGGGAGGCAAGAAGGCATTCAGTCGGGTCAGACTCCAGACTTTGGGTTCAGGAAATTGTGTCAAGTGCATGGTTCGGTTGCCAATATCTAAACCCCATGGATCTTGGAGGGAATGCTCCCATCTTAAGTCCTCAAAGAGCTTTTCCCTCCCACTAGCAAGAACATGCTTTAATTTTAGCACCTCACGACGCGCCCACAGCTGCAGATCAGGTATTGAATAAAGATAAAGAAGTGAGGGATTCCCTCACGGGTAGATGCAGGGAAAATTTGGAGGGTTCTCTATATACACTGTGGGCTTGACCCCCCACAAGCAGGGGTACCTGCATAGGTCCCATCACGGATGGAATGGGCCCCTGTGCCTCTAAAGCCTGGATTACTCAGGGCTGTGTACAAGCCTAATACCCAATCTAATGTCACCTCTGGATTATTTCTAGGCTGGGGGAACCACGACCGGACTGTAACCAGCACGGCCACCCAATAATACAACTGGAAGATGGGCAAAGGCAGACCACCCTGTGGATGAGGGCAGCTGCAGGGTCGATTTGGCCAACCAGAGAAGACACTACAAATCTGTCTAGCTTCCAAAAAAATTTTGGGTAGTACAACCAGGATATTGCGGAAAAAATAGACATTTTTAGTAGGTAGATCATTTTTCATTAAATTTACCCGACCCACAGGGGTCAGAGGAAGAGTCTTCCAGGAGGTACATTTGCGTGCAAACTGAGAAATGAGAGGGAAAATGTTGTTCTCAAGAGTGGTCAGTCACATTAGCCCCCACCTGAATCCTAAGGTAGGTAAACGTGCCGTCCACCCAGCATTACGGAGTTTAATTAGCGACACGAGGGACGGAGGGCTGCAGTGGAAATAGTACTGTCTTGTCCCAAATAATGTGAATCCCTGTAAAATGGCCGAAACTATCGATTCTAGCAAGAGCTGCACAGAGAGACAAGGTTGCATCTGACAGATACAACAAAGCATCATTGTTATACAAGGAGAGCTTCTCCACTATAAAGCCCACGGGAATGCCCCACACAGCAGGGTCTGCACAAAGGATAGCAAGCGGTTCCATTGCCAACCCAAAAAGGCCCAGTGATGAGGGGCAACCCAGGCATGTCCCCCTGCCCAATGGAAAGAATTTGGATAGGGTGTCATTCATTCTGATGCTAACTCTAGGGTGGGCATAGAAGTGCAGCCAAGCTAATAAACAGGGACCGAAGCCAAAGGCCAGTCAGGACTGCCCAGAGGTATTGAATCAAGCGCTCTGTCAGCCTCTAAGAATGCCCCTACCCTGGACCGTCCAGAGCAGCCATCGCCACCTGCGAGTGGAGATGTCGGATGTTGAGATCTGTGCCCCTGCTAGGCATAAAGCTCAACTGATCCGGATGTAACAGAGCTGTAATCACTGTATTAAGACTGTTGGCTAAAATTTTTTGTGAGGAGCTTCATTTCTGCATTTAACAATGAGATAGGGCAATACGATGAGCACAGGTCAGGTTTCCCTGCTTTGGGAGCACAACAATAACCGCTCCACACAGGAAGCGATGCACACAACGTTGCTCCTGTGAACAGAGAATTGAGACAAGGGAGTAACTCCTCAGCATACTGTTAGATTCTACAGGAAGCCCATCAGGGCCAGGAGTCTTACCCGATAGAGTGCCCAGTGCCTTTTGCCTGTGCCAGTACCTGTGTTTGGAGAATCCAATCTGTCTTTTTAGGCTTGGGTTAGGATAGGAAAATCTATCTTGGCCAGGTAGGACTGAGGGACCTCTGCAACATAGGTTACACGAGTCAGTGCTATATAGGGATCAGTAATACATTGCAAAGCATGCTAAAATCTCTGTGGAATCAGGTAATATTGTGCCTGAAGCGTTGTGAATTTAAAGGGATACTGGCAGTAGCCCTTTGCTCTTTGACCAACCAGGTCAGTAGCTTCTCATTTCTCTCACCTTGTATACAAATTTAAAATTAAGTTATGTGTAATAAAATGGAATGACACGGGGAAAAAGTATTGTACACATGAGCTGAGATTGTTTTAGTACTTCGTACAAAATCCTTTGTGGGTAATGACCACTTCAAGATGCCTCCTGTATGGAGAAATTAGTCGCATTAATTGCTCAGGTTTAATTTTGACCCATTCTTCCACACAAACCATCTTCAAATCTTGAAGGGTCCAAGGGCTTCGTCTGTGAACTCGAATCCAGCAGAAAAAAGTCAGGTAATTGGCTAGGCCATTCTAGCCGCTTTATTTTCTTTTGAGACTTTCCTTGGCTTTGTGTTTGGGATTGTCTTGCTAAAATGTCCACCCTTGTTTCATCTGCATCTCGGCAGATGGCATCCGATTTTTTTTTTTTTTTCATCAAGAATGTCTTGGTACATTTTTCTGTTGAAAATGTGTGAAGGGTGCGCTTATTGAGTGGTGTATGTGAGCTACAACCAAAGATCCAAATATTGGAAATGTAAAGTGAAAAAGTGTTGTCTGGTGCGCTGAATGATGAGAGGTTTACTCTCAAATATATAACACACACTATGAGCTGAATCAACCCAAAGAACTAGTGATCAGCATAAAACAAACATATAAACGAGTGTGCAAGGTGCCTGAAACTTGACTACAACAAAGCATATAAATAAACAATGGTGCAAAAATTCCAGGTGAAGATATCTAAAAGTCCAACATAAATGAAGCGACAAATGTCCGTGAATTTGCAAATGGTACACGTGAATAAATCTGACAGCCAGAAGACAGATCTAATTGCCTGATGTCCCACCACCTGTGCAGGTTTACTACTTACCATCAGGAAATAAAGGGCGTGAAGACGGCCACATCCAGAGTATAATCCTCGTGTGAAAGAGGGAGATATGTAAGTATCTTACCACACCTCCAAAAGGTGTAAGTCTCTTACCAGATAGCCAAAGTTCTTGAGCCTGTATGTGTTCCCTATCTGGGATTCTCTCCTTCCTCTGTTCTGAGTTCCCTCTTTGATGAATGGGCTGGTGATCTCTTGCGGTCTAATGCTGTTCACGTTCTCAGTATATTACCTGCTGTACTCCTAATAATTTCACCTCCAACAGGTATCTTCTCCTCCACCAAGACCTTGAACAGCATATAGGCGTGACACCCCGTTTTTATTGTCCCGAATGTCCTGACCAACCTGGTCTCTGCATCGGGGACTGTTTCCTTCGCTACCACATACTAGTTGAGTATTAGCGTAAGGTACAGTACGACAGTGTAGGGCACACTAATGCAGGGTCCCGAAAGATGTTCGATGGCTATCAACGTTTTGAGAAACCCTAACCTGGAAAGTTCAAGTTGAAGAAAAAAAGTGTAAAAAGAAAAAATGCAAAAAAATTGTTACAAAAAACCCCAAAAAAATATATAAAAAGTTACAAAAAAATATAAAATAAAGCCAAAAATAGTTGTAGTTGAGTTATTTTTCTGTTCTTCTACTCTTCCTGCTGTACTTTTACTATACTTTGTTTGTTTTTCATTCTATTGTCAACCAGTTTGCCTTGCAGGTACACTCATCGGCTGCCACACTGATTTTATATATTCTGACACAAACAACGTTTGTGCTCAGCATATTTGGAAATCTCTAATGGCAGCGCTGTGGTAGATGATTTCACCACTGCAGTTAAAATACCATTCGGTATACATGGAATTTTGTCATGTATACCCGCCATTAAGAAGTGGGTTTGGATGTTTGGGCGGTTAATGGTGGGTATACTACACAATTTTCTTGCGGAGATTTCTGTTAGGTTCTCTTTTTTTCGTTCAGCCCAAAGGTTCGGAGGAAAAGGTGGCAAAAGTGGTATCCGCAAAAAAAAGAGCATGTTCTCTTCCTCTGTGCTCAAGAAGACAGATTCTGAGAGTTCTAGGACTAATGACAGCTTGTATCCTAGCAGTAGAGTGGGCTCAGCTCCACTCACGGGACCTTCAGTTCTTCCACCTGTCCTCTTGAAACAAAAGACAGGAGTCCTTAGACGAGAAAGTGATCCCCCCCCCCCCCCCCCAGGTCATAACTTCCTTGAAATGGTGGACAATTCCAGAAAAGGAAGGCAGATCTTGGGGTCAGTAGCAGCCTTTGAGGATCACCATGGACACAAGTACCTGGGGGTGGGGAGCTCACCTAGGGGGAGCTCAAGCTCAAGGCACCTGGGATGCTCAGACAGCTCTAGCCTCGTCCAACTACAGAGAACTAAAAGCAGTAGGAGAAGCTTTAAGGGCGTTTGAAAGGGACATTTCAGGGAAAGAAGTCCAGATCTGCGCAGACAATGCTACAACAGTAGCTTACCTGAATCATCAGGTAGGGGCCAGATTCAACACCCTGTGAAGATCAATTTAGGAAATTCTGTTATGGACAGAAAGGAGAGTGATCTCCCTGTCAGCCATACACATAAAAGGGAAGGACAATCGGGAAGCAGATTTGCTCAGACGTCATTCTATAAAACAGAGTGGGAACTGAATCCCAGTTTTTCAGATGCTGGTGCAAAGGTTTGGCCAACCAGAAGTGGACCTGTTTGCCACTTGGCAGAACAAAAAAGTAGAAAAATTATTCTCCCTATCACAGAAGAAGGGCATGCTGGGCATGGGTATTCTGGGGCACCCATGGCAGTTCAAACTAGCGTATGCTTTTCCTCCTCTAAATTTGATCCCCAGAGTTCTACAGAAACTCAGTGGCTTCCCGGGCCTACGTCTCATCTTGATTGCGCCTTGGTGGCCCAAGAGAACGTGGTTTGCAACCCTGATATTCCTATCAGTAGCAGCTCCTGTGAAACTCCTAGAGCTTCCAGATCTGTTACTACAGGGACCAATTGTCCATCCCAGCCCACAATTTTTTTCCAGTTGACAGCCTGGTCACTGAACGCAAAATTCTAAAAAACGAAGGTTGTTCAGTTAGTCCTAGACACACTCCTCCTAAGTAGGAAACCTGGAACAAGGAAAATGTATTCTAGAAAATTTTCTGTACTTGGCAGAGTCAGAAGAAGGATTCCTCTGCCTCCATCCCTAGGATCCTGGAATTTTTACAGGACGCGGTAGATAAGGGTTTGGCAGCTACCACCCTTGGGGTACAGGTAGCAGCACTTTCAGTGTTTCTAGATAAAAGGCTTGCCAAGGAACCTTTATTAAAAATAATTTTTTAGCAAGGGATAGAGCTACCCCTATAAAGTCGTTATCTAGTGACCCCTTTGAACCTTTAGATAAGGTTCTCAAAGTTTTGTCTGTAAAGCTTGCCTTCCTTTTGGCGGTTATGACAGCCAGGAGGGTTGGGGATTTACAGAGCCTGTCCATTAAAGAACCTTTTTTGTTAGTTTTTCCAGACAGGGTTATTCTTAGACCAGTTTCATTATCTGCCCAAAGTAGCATCTTCCTTTCACTGGAAGCAAGAGATAGCGTTGCCTTAATTCTGTGAGAACCTCAAGAATGAAAAGGAGCAGAAATTTCATTGTTTAGATGTGAGGAGATGTCTTCTCCCCTATTTAGAGAGAACCAAAGAGTTTAAGAGGTCTAGTCACTTGTTGGTTCTTCACTCTGGACCAAGAAAGGGACTGCAGGCTTCAAAGCCGTCAGTCTCCAGGTGTATCAAGCAAGCCATTACTATGTCTTATGAGGTTTCAGGTATTCCTGCTCCAGAAAAGCTGAAGGCACATTCTGCAAGGGCCCTGGCAAAATCCTTGGCCGCAAAAGCTGGAGCCTCCTGGGAACAGATCCGCCATGCAGCCACCTGGTCCAGTCATGATACCTTCCTGAAACACTATCGTGTGAAAGTACTGTCTCAACAAGACCTTGCCTTCGGCAGAAAGGTTTTACAAAGCTATTTGCTGAGAGGCATATTGAGTCCATGGAGTATTTTATATTTTGCCCTAAGTTTCAGGAAGGTGACAATTTGTTTTTTTATTTTGTTTACACTTTTTTTAAGTTGTCACTAAATGGTATATTGATCACGCATGCCATGGGTATATGTGAAATGACACCTCAAAATACATTCTGCTGCTAGGCTCCCAAAAAGTCTCACATGTGGTGTCTCTGTACTCAGGAGAAGCAGCAGAATGTATTTTGGGGTGTAATGACTCATCTACCCATGTCATGTGTGAGAAATGTATCTTTTAGTGACAACTTTGTGTTAAAAAAAAAAAATGTAATTTTCCCAAAACTTGTGGAAAAATATAAAATATTCCATGGACTCACCATGCCTCTCGGCATACAGCTTGGGGTGTCTACTTTCCAAAATGGGGTAATTTGGGGGGGGGTTTGTGGTATCTTGACATTTCAGGACCTCCTAAACCGTGATGGGTAGTGAGAAAATGCAATGAAAAATGTACGCCCTTTGAAATTATGAAGGTGGTGATTGGTTTTCGGGGTCCCGTACACAGCTAGGCTCCCAAAAAGTCTCAGACATGTGGTATCCCTGTACTCAGGAGAAGCAGCAGTATATATTTTGGGGTGTAATTACACATATACCCATGGCATGCGAGAGCAATGTATCATTTCAATGACAACTTTGTGTAAAAAAAAAAATATATATATATTTTTTTGGTCATTTTTCAAACACCTTTGACAAAAAAATGAAATCTTCAATGAGCTCAACATGCCTCTCAGGACATTCCTTAGGATGTCTACTTTCCGAAAAGTGGTAATTGGGGGGGGGGGGGGGGGGGGTTTGTACTGCCCTGCCATTTTAGCATTTCATGAAATGAGATAGGCAGTCAGAAAGTAAAAGCTGCATAAATTCCAATAATTACACCATAGCTTGTAGACGCTATAACTTTTGTGCAAACCAATAGAAATACGCTCATTGAGATTTTTTTTTTTTTTTTTGTCAGACATGTAGCTAAATACATTTTGGCCAAAATATGCCATAAATTGAGTATATTGGATATTTTTTAAAAGACAAAGTTGAAAATGTATTTTTTTTTCCTCAAAATTTTCGCTTTTTTTATTAATATCAGAAAGCGCAGAGGTGATCAAATACCACCAAAAGAAAGCTCTGTTTGTGAGAAAAAAGGACGTAAATTTAATTTGGTTACAGCATTGCATGACCGCACAATTGTCAGTTAAAATCACGCAGTGCCAAGTTGAAAAAAGGGGCCTAGTCTTTGAACAGCCAAATCCTCCAGCCTGAAAGCGGTTAAGCTCTGGTATCAGCACTTGGAATAAATTGCATGTGTACTTCCGGAGATCCTGAAGCTGCACGGATTCTGGTAACCCTCTTATTTTTAAGTTGTTCCTCCTGTAACAATCTTCCAGGTCTGCTAGTTTGGCTTTAAACCATGCTTGTTCATCTATGTTGTCATGGGCATCCACCAGGTCATTGATCGTATGAGCAAATTCATCCCTTAGGTTCTATATGGTACACCCTGCATTTCACCAGTAAAGTGCTTAATAAGTTGTATAATGTCAGCATGCAAAGTGCTTCTGAGTGAGGCAAGCATATGCGATTTCTGATATAGGCTGATTAGTGGCTGGGAAGAACAATATGGATTCAGGCAGTTCTCTGGTGATGATCAGAGTCCAAGATGGGAGAATATTCGTCCACCCCATCCCCCTGCACCTGCAATCTACATTTTGATTTAGCTTGGCTCCCATGTGTAGGGGTAGAGATCTCTGACAGGGGAGAGCCTCTGTGGGCAGAGCCGCCTGTCTGCGGCTCTGACACAGAGGATCGGTTGCCTCATGGAGCAGCAGCTGCACCGGCGTCATGTTGCCTATGGTCCCCGACCAGCTGGTGGAAAAAGGCTGTGAGCTTAGGGCGAAAGGAGTCCTTTTTCCTGTGGGGCATGTTGGCAGTAGTGACAGGAGGCTCTGTACTAGGGATCGACCGATTACACCGATATATATCGGGGGCCGATATGCACTTTCCCCGATATATCAGAATCGGCCTCTGAAGTTACCAACATTGCTGATATTTTCATGACGTCATTGCGTATGTTGCACTGCACACGTTCTGCCGCCTAAGACCGCCTCACGCCTGCGCGGCACATACGTGACGTAATTTCACTGCGCATGTGCTGCCTTCTAAGACCGCCCCCCACACCTCAGACAGCCTTGTATGCAGCCAGCTGCAGTCCGGTCACGGTGCTCACGGCCACAGGCCCTAGCCTCAGCCACCCACCACAGGGTGCCAGCCATCCGACCCACAACAGAACAGGGTGCCAGGCCAGTAGCCAGCCACCCACCCCACAACAGGATTCCAGCAAACCAGCCACCCAGATGACACCAAGCCAGCCACCCGCCACCACAGTGTTCCAGCAAGCCAGCCACCCACAACAGGCCAGGGTGAGTGACCCCAAGCCCGCCACCCACAACAAGGTGACCCCAAGCCACCCACCCACCACAGTGTTAACAGCAAGCAAGCCAGCCACCCACCACAGTGTTCCAGCACCCACAGCAGGGCAGGGTGCCAGGCCAGCAGCCAGCCAGTACTGATTTAAAATTATTGCAGTGAGAGTGCACTACGCAGCAGTTTATTGTGCATTAATGCACAATCAGATGATGTGAAACTGATGTCCCTGCAAGTGCACTTTTCCTATCAGTTTTCATGCAGTTAAAGAGTGAAGAACAAGCCCTTAATGTTAAAAATGTTAATAAAGATTAACATGTTCAGTAACAGATTTGTGTCGAAATTTGTATTTATTTTACAAAATTTTAAATGTACAAAAATATCGGTCGATACTGATATGCGATCGCCAAAATATCGGTATCGGCAACGAAAAACCGATATCGATCACCTTGTTGCGGCTCTGATCCGAGGTCTGAGCTTGTCGCTTGATAGTTATACGGCCCTGAGATGGAGAACTGCTGGATCAGATGTCCATCTCCATTGTGTGCTAGCCATGCCCCCATAATGAATCAAATCCATCCACAAGTGATGAAATGGAGTCCTTAATCTGGAAATATATCACTGATCTGTCACCTTAAAGTGAGCAGTGAGCTCAGGTTTTTTTTTATCATAAATTTTTATTAATTTTTTGTAGAAGTCCTACAAAAATGTGGCAAAGAAGATCAAGATCCATATCAACAAAATAACAAACCATTCCTTTTCCTTCAATCTTGAACCTACACCCTTAGAACCCCCCCCCCCCCCAACCTTTTCCCCAAACCACGTCTACTTTTCCCACAATCGTATATAATTTTCAGTAACTTTAAATTCTTTCCATTTTTCCCCATTTTGCTGTAAGGACCTCTATCTTATTTTTGCCTCTACTGCATAGGCTTTCCATATTAAAGATATATTCTATTTTATTACACTACTCCCCTAGTGTAGGAATTTCTGAGTGCAACCATCTTTTTGGGATTGTTCCTTTTGCAGCATTTAATAAGTTCAGGACTATGGAATTGTTATACTTTTTAAGGGATCCCTCAGTACAATGAAATAGACACTCCCTTGGGCATCTCTCACATTTACTCCTGTAATCTGGGCTATGAGCTGTTGTACTCCCAGCCAGAATATTAGTATTTTGGGACAAGTCCACCAGACATGCAGAAAAGTGCCGACCTCTTGACAGTCCCTCCAGCAAAATTCTGATGCCTCTCCTTGAACTTTATGCACAATAACCGGTGGCAAATATCTAGCTAAGAGTTTGTAATTCATCTCTATAGTGTTAACATCTCTAGCGGTACAGTGGGCAGGTTTCAGAACTTTTTTTTTTTCCCCCTCTTCTTCCTCCAATCTTGTTTCAATCTACAGGGAATGCAGAATTATTAGGCAAATTAGTATTTTGACCACATCATCCTCTTTATGCATGTTGTCTTACTCCAACCCACATGGAAGAAAAATATATTTAAAATATATTTTAAAAAAAACATTCTTAATTATTTTTCCCAAATATAATGGACATATATTTGAAATGCTACAATTTTGGCCATATTCAATATATTTCTAATTTTTTTTCCCTAAATATATTGGAAATGTATTTTTCTTCCATATGGGAAGCTGTATAGGCTCGAAAGCCTACTACCAATTAAGCATATTAGGTGATGTGCATCTCTGTAATGAGAAGGGGTGTGGTCTAATGACATCAACACCCTGTGTGCATAATTATTAGGCAACTTCCTTTCCTTGGGCAAAATGGGTCAAAAGAAGGACTTGACAGGCTCAGAAAAGTCAAAAATAGTGAGATATCTTGCAGAGGGATGCAGCACTCTTAAAATTGCAAATCTTCTGAAGCGTGATCATCGAACAATCAAGCATTTCATTCAAAATAGTCAACAGGGTCGCAAGAAGCGTGTGGAAAAACCAAGGCGCAAAATAACAGCCCATGAACTGAGAAAAGTCAAGCGTGCAGCTGCCAAGATGCCACTTGCCACCAGTTTGACCATATTTCAGAGCTGCAACATCACTGGAGTGCCCAAAAGCACAAGGTGTGCAATACTCAGAGACATGGCCAAGGTAAGAAAGGCTGAAAGACGACCACCACTGAACAAGACACACAAGCTGAATCGTCAAGACTGGGCCAAGAAATATCTCAAGACTGATTTTTCAAAGGTTTTATGGACTGATGAAATGAGAGTGAGTCTTGATGGGCCAGATGGATGGGCCCGTGGCTGGATTGGTAAAGGGCAGAGAGCTCCAGTCCGACTCAGACGCCAGCAAGGTGGAGGTGGAGTACTGGTTTGGGCTGGTATCATCAAAGATGAGCTTGTGGGGCCTTTTCGGGTTGAGGATGGAGTCAAGCTCAACTCCCAGTCCTACTGCCAGTTTCTGGAAGACACCTTCTTCAAGCAGTGGTACAGGAAGAAGTCTGCATCCTTCAAGAAAAACATGATTTTCATGCAGGACAATGCTCCATCACACGCGTCCAAGTACTCCACAGCGTGGCTGGCAAGAAAGGGTATAAAAGAAGAAAAGCTAATGACATGGCCTCCTTGTTCACCTGATCTGAACCCCATTGAGAACCTGTGGTCCATCATCAAATGTGAGATTTACAAGGAGGGAAAACGGTACACCTCTCTGAACAGTGTCTGGGAGGCTGTGGTTGCTGCTGCACGCAATGTTGATGGTGAACAGATCAAAACACTGACAGAATCCATGGATGGCAGGCTTTTGAGTGTCCTTGCAAAGAAAGGTGGCTATATTGGTCACTGATTTGTTTTTGTTTTGTTTTTGAATGTCAGAAATGTATATTTGTGAATGTTGAGATGTTATATTGGTTTCACTGGTAAAAATAAATAATTGAAATGGGTATACTGTATCTTTGATTTTTGTTAAGTTGCCTAATAATTATGCACAGTAATAGTCACCTGCACACACAGATATCCCCCTAAAATAGCTAAAACTAAAAACAAACTAAAAACTACTTCCAAAAATAGTCAGCTTTGATATTAATGAGTTTTTTGGGTTCATTGAGAACATGGTTGTTGTTCAATAATAAAATTAATCCTCAAAAATACTCATTTGCCTAATAATTCTGCACTCCCTGTAATTTCTCTTAAAAAAAAAAAAAAAGTGTTTTCTCCCGACCCATCAGGTCAGTCAGTGCCCCATACATCTTGGCTAGTCTGATGGACTGTGGTAGTGTGCTTATACAATGTGCTAATTGCCTATAATTCCAACCGTTAAGTGTTAAACCTCTTTGCCTATTTAGATCCTCTAAAGACAGGATCTTTCCATTCTGAACTATGTCTTTTTAATTTGAATTCTCTTAACCCCCCCATAATTCCCCTCTAACCCTGGTGGGAAAAACGTTGTGCCTTTCATGTGAATTAATGGAGAGTTATTCTGCCAACTGTTTTGCCTATGCAGTGTGTCCCAGGTCTCAAATAATACCTTTGTCAAGTTATGTGTTCCCTCGTGTGTTTCCCTAAACTTAGGGGATCCAAATTCTATCTAGTTGTGATTGGCTTAAACTAAATTCCAGTTCCACCCATCTTTTGTCGTTATCCTAGTTATGCTGATGGAATTGCGATAGGGAGCATCTGAAATTTTATACAACATTTTTTGGAGAATCATCATTTTAGTTGTATTAATTCTGCCAAGACATGAAATTTTTACCTGAAATTCTCCTGATGTTTTTTACTCCTCCAAGGGGGGGATATAATTATCCAAATATACATTTTCAAGTCGAGAGGACAGATTAATACCCAAATATTTTATTTTTGACCAAATGGGAATTCCTCCTGTAAGGCACACTCTTCTTTTTTTATTTAAGCCTATATTTAATATTTCCGATTTAGTTGGATTTATTTTAAAATTGGACAGGTCTCCGTACTCCCTCAACATCTTTATAATATTTGGTAGACTAATTCTTGGGTTTCTTACATAAAATATCGTCCGCATATGCAGCTATTTTGTTTTCTCTCTCTTATCCTCATCCGTCTTATATTTTCGTTATTCCTTATTGAAACCAGGAGTGGTTCCAACGACAAGACGAACAATAAAGTCGGGGGGGGGGGGCAACCCTGTCTCGTCATATTTCTCATTGAGAAATGGAACGATGGGGTACTGTTGATCTTAACCGCAGCTGATGAGTTGCTATATAAAGCCCCTATTCACCTTTTTATATTGGGACCCATCCCCAGGGAGTCAATCGTTTCCATCATGAATCCCAAATCTACCCATCGAATGCTTTTTCAGCATCGATGTTTAAAAGAAGGGCTTGGGATTCATGTCTGTGACCCATGCAACAGTAATCGTGTCCTAATTCCATTATCTTTTGCCTCTCTATTTGGGATAAAGCCAGTTTGATCCGGATGGATCCACTCCTCCATCAAAGCTTCCAGGCTTGTTGCCAAAATTTTTGCATACAATTTTGTATTGGTCAAAAAATCAGGTGCGTACAAGAGCAATAGCCCACATAAGCACTAGCAGCGCTAAATACAACCTATCTAAACAAGGTCAGCGGATATATGGCTATATACATTTAGCAAGTGGATCCTTTCGGACCAATATTGTTAGTAAAGTCCAAAAAAAGTTTTAGGGGTAGGAGTCCTGCAGAAAGCAAGGTGTATAGGAGACTCAGTGTTCTGATGTAAATAGTAAGAACCAGTGTTTCATAACTCAGAATCTTCCTTACTGATCCTACAGCAACCACCAAGATCCTTCACCACACCGCTGTGCTTCCCCCTATAGCGTGCACATGTACCCTTAACACTTGGGTAAAGCGCTTTATCCAACCAGAGATCCTCCACTTTAAAATGGCGATCCTCCTTGGCATTAGACTCCAACTGGTAGAGTAATGGTCAGCACCTCCTCCTCTCTGATCCTACAGCAACCACCAAGATCCTTCACCACACCGCTGTGCTCCCCCCTATAGCGTGCACGCGTACCCTTAACACTTGGGTAAAGCGCTTTATCCAACCAGAGATCCTCCACTTTAAAATGGCGATCCTCCTTGGCATTAGACTCCAACTGGTAGAGTAATGGTCAGCACCTCCTCCTCTCCTCTCACATGCAAAGAGAACGACAGGGACCCATAGCGTAATATGCACACACTAAACTTTTATTAATAATTAAAATCACACTCACATGGGATGAAACATGATTAGGCAGAAGTACATGTCCAAGACAATATCCCGGTCCTCCCGCCGTCAACGTTGTCCCCACTGAGCCGCACGATATGGGTGATCCTGCCAGCGATATCCCAAAACGTCCGGACTCCAATGGCGTGACCCGGGGATCCCTAGGATAATCTAAATGTACCAAGATAGATCGCGTGCTCACGCACTGATGCGTTTCGTCTGCACGGACTTCTACTGAGGGCGTGAGCACGCAGCCTCATCACCTCTCTAATATACCCCTTGGGGACAATAAGTGGGCGGTACCTTTGCTCACTTCGTTGGAGCCGACCGGAAGCTCGTCATCCATCAGCCTCTAAGCCTGACGCCGACCGGAAGTTCGTCATCAGTCGGCCACTAAGTCTGCACATTTAGTTGCCAGAGACACCGGAACCGCTGCTGCTAAAGTCACTCCTTTTCTCATAACTATTCCCCTCTGCCCATAATCCTCCCCGCCCCCAGCCCAAGGGGACTAGCAGGAAGGACGGCAGGACGGGAAAAGTCGGAGACCACTATACCTTCTTTAATTGCAAGCAGAGTACTACAGGAAAGTGGAAGATTCTCTACATTTTTATCTTTAATATCTTCTCCTTGTTGAGGTAGTCCACGTACCTGTAGATTTTTCCTCCGACTCCTATTTTCTTGGTCTTCCAAAAGATATGCGAAGTGTTTTTTAAGTCCCTTAGGTCCCTTTTTTTTAGGGCATTCATCATTTTTGCCTGGTTTTCCTGCTTTTTTTTCAAGGTCCTCCACTCGATTTAGGAGAAGACCTAGGTCTTTACTGATAATAGTTAAATCTGATTTTAAGGAGCTTTCAAGTGCCTTGAGCATAATCGCCGTATCGTTTTTGGCTATGGGAAGTGTTTTTTGCACCTCTTCTGGAAGGTTGCCCCCTTTATATGTCTCCCTCTGTAAGTTGTTCTCTTTCCAGAGCACATTGTCCCCTCATTTTTGGGTCAGGTGATAGTCTCTCTGGGTCCAGTTTCGTATCTTTTTGTTTTTTCGAGCGCCTTACGGTTTCTCAGCCAAATATTTTTCCATTTTATCTTCCTGAATCAAACTTCTTGATTGTATTAGGACTAGAGCTAGTCCTTGGAGCTTTTTCCGGGGCTGCCTTCCTGATAGAACTACCCTTCATTGTCGGACCTGAATAACTGGAGATGAACTTAGTTTAGGATAAAATCCCCTTAAAGCCAGCGTTTCAGGGTGCTACCCAGTCCTCTATTTATCCCACGAGCCCCCTAGATTCACTGAACTCCAAAAATGTACCTGAAATTTCAAGTAATGTTAATTAAAAAATCATCAGTGTAATCTGGGAGCGTCTATTTCCTAAATTAAGTCTGCTATAAGTGTGGTCCGGGATTCAGGGGTAAATCATGTAGTCAAAGGTTGGAGAGGACCAGGAAGTAGACGGTGCCCCCTCTATCCTTTCTAGAAGCGGAGTGCAGGTCAAAGCCAAAACACTTGTATACACTTCTACTCAGTTACAGTGGGATATAGTCCTTCAAGGATTGTTTATACAGAGGAGAAAAGAGCCAATCCCTGACGTTCCTTCAAATGAGGGCGTAATTAGGGGTCAGTTACTTCAGGAATAGACAGGGAACTTTAGAACCAAAAGGTTATATGCCCCCAACTTGAGACACACTTTGTGGGTGGTATTCAGGCTATTTATACTCTGTGCAAGCCTGTCCCCTGTAATTTTGATATAATAGCTACTGATGAAAAGCTTCTTCTTACAGATAAGGCATAGTTTGTCTCAAAGACCCTGACCGGGTAATCTGAAAAATAAAGACATTCACATTTCTGTGTTATTCAAGGCAAGGTACATTTTTGAGCTGAACTCTATGCTTCCTATGTTGTTTTCTGGATCGTGAGAACATTGAGACTTTAATCCCCCTATAGTAACAGTCCAATTGCTTACCCAGGTACTGATGATCCCTCTAGTATGTCTTTTTATATATGCTTTTTCACAATAAAGCATTACAGCATATTTTCTGCTGTCCTGCTACTTCAGTTTCTCAACATGTACTTTAACCAGCATATCGATTGCAGGGTAACTTCTCGCCGTCTTCTGCAGCTCTTGCCCTTACTGCTGTCTCATTTGGTCAGAGGCAGGGAGTTACGATGCGGTGGTGCTACTTCTCCCTGTTTCATATCCTGGCTCAGCTTGTCAGCTGTGCTTTTATCTGCTCTCCTCCACTCGCCTCTCATGTAAGGTAGCTGCCGGAGGCGTCAAACTGGTGGGCGGCAGGATGAGCGGGCGGGTGCCAGGCGTCTCCTCGTGCACCCTGCGCTACGATGTCGGCAGGGTATAGGAGCCCATGAGAACTAAGCCAGAGCAGGGGCAAGAGGGTGAGTCAGGCGGCACGGTCTACGCTGCTCTTTCCGGCATCAGAGCTTTGGTCGCTCTCCCCTCCCTCAGACCGCACCTACGTCACCCGGCTCCTCCCTCCTGCAGGGCGGCCTTACTCGAACTCACTGTCTAGCTGTTGCCTAGCTTTTCTAGCAGTTTTGTACTGACTGCAGTAGTTGCAGTGAGTGCCCTACTGCAGCAGTTGTCCACTGACTCCAATCCAATCCACTGTCTAGCTGTTGCCTAGCTTTTTTTCTAGCAGTTTTGCACTGACCACTGCAGTAGTGATTTAAAATTATTGCAGTGAATGAGTGCACTACTGCAGCAGTTTATTATGCAGTAATGCACAATCAGATGATGTGAAACTGATGTCCCTGCAAGTGCACTTTTCCTATCCGTTTTCATTCAGTTAAGGTGTGAAGAACAGATAGGGACCCTCCTACATATAGACGCATGGAGAAATACATTTACTTGCATAGGGGTGCCCCGGCCAAATTCCAGAAAGTCTGTGGAGTCTGGTTGAGTTCTCCGGGGATGGCTCCTACGGATCTGATCCTAGACCGTCTGTTACTTTAGTCGCTGGGGGTGGGGTGGCCCACTGGTGGTCTGATTAAGGGGAGTTACTTTGATCTTCGTTACATGACTGCTGCCTTGTGTTACGATTTTTGGTTCATGCTGTATACTGGCTATGTGGCTGAGATCTGTATTCGATTATGTGCCTTACCCTGTAGTTGTGCTTTTTGATTCATTCTTCTTGTTGCAATGTTTGTGTGCAATTTCTCAAACTTTTCTCTTGATTAAAAAGAAAAAAAAAAGTGTGAAGAACAAGCCCTTAATGTTAAAAATGTTAATAAATAAAGATTAACATGTTCTGTAACAGATTTGTGTGGAAATTTGTGTTTGTTTTGCTAAATTTCAAATGTACAAAAATATCGGCCGATAACGATATGCGATCACCAAAATATCGATATCGGCAACGAAAAACCGATATTGGTCGATCATTACTCTGTACCTTGTTGCGGCTCTGGTCTGAGCTTGTCGCTTGATACAGTTATCCGGCCCTGGGATGGAGAACTGCTGGATCAGATGTCCATCTCCATTGTGCGCTAGCCACTCCCCCATAAAGAATCAATTAAATCAATCCACAAGTTATGAGGAGTACTTAATATGGAAATAAATCACTGTCCGTCACCTTAGAGAGCTCAGGTAACATCACCACCAAAGCCTGAAATGCTCGCTTACCAGCTTTATGTAGTCCAGGGTAGTCTCATAGCTCCACACAACGATGTCTCAAGTGGTAACATAAAGACACACCAAAATCTAAAAAGCTCCACATAGTGTAAAAATAACACTTTTTATTAAATATCTTTAAGGATTGCACTTACAGGATTTAACTGCTTCCCGCAAATTGACGTAGGTCTAAGTCGGCTGCACGAAGTGGTGGTACCAGAGTGATGCCTGCAGCTAGAGGCATCATCCCGGTACCATTTACCGTTTCTCTGTTGCTCATTGACAGACGCAGACTTCTTGATTAATATCAGTAGGGTTATACTGCCCCCCTACAGGAGTAGGACACTATGTAGCGGTCCCAGGGGAGTATACCCTTTCACTTCCTGCTAAAGGATGCCAGTTTTTTTTCTGCCTAGTCAGGAGTAAGGACCTAAGTTCCTTGCTGGGATCTCTGGTCCTGGCAAGCCTTTTTTTTTTTTTTTGATAGTTTTTTTTTTTTTATTAGATAGTTTTTTTTCCTCTGGATTGGTCCTGTGAGATCTACAAGCAATTATGCCGGATCTGGGGCTGGATGTTGAGATCCAGTGGTCACCCCAGCCGGCCAACGAGCGCGTGCAGGCCCTAGCTCCGCGCTGGGCCGGCCGCGACATAGTCCAGCTGGACGGGGACTGGCCCTGCGAGTTAAACGCCTCGCCTGGTCGCATACGGCCAGTCTGAGTCGCAGCGTCCTTTTTGGCCGACAGCCCCCCCACCTCGGTGGAGAGGGGTTTTGTCAGGAGTTGGCGCCCGCCTGTTCCGGTATGGTGAGTGAAATGTTCCCCCTCTCCCCCTGACAGGTTTTTGGGTGGACTCGGGCCCCTCCCTGGGATGGTCGGACCCCCACGATTCCGGGTTCCCCTCTGTCCTGTTGCGCACCCCCACCTATCTGCCCCCCCCCCACCCCCCCTCACTAGTGGGGATGTTGGGAGGTGACTCCAGGGGGCTGAATCTGGGTTACAGGCCGCAGATGTGGGCGGGGGGTGCGCCGCCGGTGACGTCCAAACGATCATGCGGGGGGGGGGGGGTGCTACCTGTGTTTTCCAGGCCCATCTTCCCGGAGGTGTGCATGTGGGTGGAGCCCCTCCCCAGACCCAGGCGCAATACTCCGCAGAAGGATCACTGCTGACAAGTGCTGCTGCGACATTCTGGGCCTTCTAGTGCATCTGGCTGTGGGTTGGTGAGCCTTGGGGGTCCCTTGGGGGTCTCTTTCTCTTTTTGCTGGGGGGTCTCTAGTGTGCGCTGCCTGGCTACTTGGGGGCGCTATAGAGCGGCAGGACGCTCTTTAAAAAAAAAAAAACTGTTTTTCCTCATAATTTGCTAATGGGTTCCCCTAGTGTAACATGGACCCTGCTGAACATGAGCCCCCCACCTGACCCCCCTCGAGGTGGCCGCAGGGCCGCCGGGCTCCCAGCTGGCTATAGATGCACTTCGGTGGTCCTGGAATCATTCGTGTCCCGGCTGGAGATGGCCTTTAAAGGACGAGGTGCTAAAAAAAATGCCCTCCGCCTACCCCTGCCTCATCTGATGCCTCGGACTCTGGGTCTGCATCAGTCGCTGCTGACACGGATCTCCCAGTCGGGTCTTCTGTCCTTTTTGCCTTCGCTGCCTCGCAAGCCTAGGCGCTGGTGGACGCACTGTTAGTGTCTTTGTGTGATACTGTTTGATTGGAGGACGCATCTGCGACTGAGGCGCAGGCTACATTGTTGCTCACGAGCCTTCCAGAGCAGCAAAGGTTTTTCCTTTTCCTGCGTACTTGGACAATATGCTCAAACAAGAGTGCGACCATCCAAAACGTTCCTCTGGGGTTTTGGATACTGCTCCCAGCCTAAGGGAATGCTAGGCGCTATCATTTTGCAGGGTCCCGCATTGACTAGTGGACTGTGCCACCTTCAGTGGATCCGCCAGCATGCAAACTGTATGGAGCTACTGTGATCCTGGTGGAGGTTCCCCCATCCTGTGAGGATCCGGTGGATTGGAGGGTGGAATCTGTGCCCTGCACTATGTCCTCTCTCTGGCGGGGCCTGCTTTAAGGCTAGTGTTGCTGGGGGGCCCTGGGGTCACAAACATTGACTGAATGGGCTACGCTACTACGCCGTGACCTGGAGGGGAGGCTGCTCCCCCTTGCTGTTTCGGAAGCTGCTGGACCAACTGGTGCAAGGGCTGCGGTTGTTTGTGCTTCTGCATTGGACACTGCTCCCATGCTGGGCCGTTTGTCCTTTTGGGCAGTGGTCCTCTGGCGCATGTTTTGGCTGGAGTGTTGGTCTGCGGATCAGCCTTGGATGATTGTTTAACTGATCTTTCCCCCTGGGGATAGTCTGCTTTGGACTTCCTTGGCTGACTTTTTTCCAAGTCTCACTGGGGGTTAAAGTACCTTTCGCCTGTAGGCTGCGAAGGGTGAGGACCCCCGTCGCTTACGAGGACCCTCCCTTTCAGTGCACAGGGAGTTCTCTCGTCCCTCAGGGTCAGTCGATGAGGCAAAGTCCTTCAAGGCTCCCTTGGGGGGTTCCAAGCGACCCTGGTCTGGAAAAGCGAGAATCAAATCTCTCCAGACCTGTGGACAAGGCCACTTCTTCGTCCAGAAGGTGCACCCCCACCCATATTTGGGGTGGGGGAACGTCCTTGCCGTCCTTGATTCAAGACCGCGTCCAATCCTGGACTTAAGGAGATGAATTGTTTTGTGCTGGTTCAAAATTTCAAGATGGAATCCATCACACGGTGGTGGCCGCCCTGCATTGGCCTCCATGGCTATCAATGATGCCTGCCTTCAC
Source organism: Pelophylax lessonae (assembly GCF_965119305.1). Taxonomy (NCBI): domain Eukaryota; kingdom Metazoa; phylum Chordata; class Amphibia; order Anura; family Ranidae; genus Pelophylax; species Pelophylax lessonae. Next base: position 227,044,433 of record NC_138771.1, read on the forward strand.
ATCCCCTATGAGCAGGACACCGTTTTCTGCGCTTTGCAGTGGGAGTGGCCCATTGTCTATTTGTGGCGTTACCCTTTGGTCTCACTTCTGCTCCTCAGGTCTTCACATAGGTGGTTGGCTCTAGTTCTGGCGCTGTTGTGACAGCGGGGACTGTCTGGGTGACTGGCCTTTCTGGGCCTGCCTTGGCCTCGCCCTTAGCCAGGGTGTTTCTTCCTTCGGACACACTCCATGAGCTCCGGACTGCGATCAGCTGTTGCTGTCCAGCAAATGGTCGTCCCTTCGGGCCTGTATGTGTGTTCTGGGACTGATGGTGTCGACTGATGGTGTCGTCCTTCGAGGCGGTCCCTTTCGCTCTTTCCATACGAGAATCCTCCAGAAGGACACCCTTCTCAAATAGAACGATAATCACATTTCCCTGGTTAATCCGATTCAGCTGAGCCTGTTGCCCAGGGAGTCACTGATATGGTGGCTTCAGTCCCTGGTGCTATCTCCAGGGAAGTCCCCTCCTTTTCGCTTTATTGGTCTATTGTTACCACGGATGTCAGTCTATCCAGGTGGGGAGGGGTTCTCGGTGGATTTTCTGTTGAGGAAATCTGGTCCCTGGAATTATCCAGGTTGGCCTCTTATTGTGCTGTCACTGGGAGCGATCAGGCTTGCCTGTTTCGCTGGACTGAACGACAATGGGATTGTCCAGGGCGCTTTCAATCAGACAATGCCATGGCCGTGGCTTATGTCATTTGCTGGGGGGTTCCTTAATTGCCCACTGTGGTCTTGGAAGTGGCCGGCATCCTCCGATGGGCGAAACGTTTGTTCCAGCTTTCTCCGTTGTTCCCTTTTCCGGAGTTGGAAATGGGCTGGTGGATTTCCTCAGTCTACGGACCTTGGATCTAGGAGAATGGTCTCTCCATCTGGAGGTGTTCCATCAGTTGTGCCCAAGTTGGGGCACTCCAGATAGGGATCTGTTGGCGTCCCAGATAAACAGTGATGTTCAGCGGGTTGTGGCCCGCTCCCGGGATTTTTGGGTAGACGCTGCTGGTGGCTCTGTGGGGTCTATATCAGCGGCTGTATGCCTTTACTCCTCTCGGGTTGCTGCTGTGACTGCTTGCGGATGGTGGAAAGGATTCCGGTCATTCTTGTGGTTCCAGACTGACCTCGTTGGGCTTGGTACGCCGACCTGGTTGGGCTGGTCACGGATGCTCCCTGGGGGATTCCTCTCAGGGAGGACCTACTGTCAGGGGCCAATTTTCCATCCTGTCTTACGGTCGCTGGCTTTGCTTGCTTAGCTGTTTATTGCCCGGTGCTGAAGAAAAGGGGATTGTCTACTTCAATCATTCCTACTCTGCTCACACTAAGGAACGCG